>NC_061107.1:86456461-86506461 GCF_015104395.2 Macrobrachium nipponense
CGTTGAGGGTCATTCTTGTTCCTTCCGAGCAAGCGAACTTCCTCAATACTTCCCCTACTATCTTGAAAGGAGGGAAGGCGTATGTGTCCAAGCCCGTCCAATCTAGCAGAAAGCTGTCTACTGCTACTGCTTGTGGATCCGAGATCGGGGAGCAATAGTTCTCTAATCTGTGATTCCTGTTGGTCGCGAACAGGTCTATATTGGGCCTTCCCCACAGATGCCATCGTTGCTGGCAAATCTGCGGATTGAGAGTCCATTCCGTGGGTAGGACTTGTTCTTTTCTGCTCAACAGATCTGCCTGGACATTTCTCTCTCCCTGCACAAACCTTGTGAGAAGAGAGATCTTCCTTTCCTGAGCCCAAATCAGCAGATCCTTTGCTGATTCGTACGGGAGGGAATGGCGTCGTCCCCCTCGTTTCTTTATATAAGCGAGGGCTGTTGTGTTTGTCCGAGTGAATCTGAATCCCCAGACCTGAGACCTGTTCCTCGAAATGAACTAAAGCTAGATGAATGGCTGTTAGTTCTTTTTTGTTTATGTGCCAGGACACTTGTTCTCCTTCCCAAGTGCCTGACACTTCTTCCGAACCTAGGGTCGCTCCCCACCCTGAATCTGAGGCGTCTGCATATAACGCTAGGCGAGGGTTCTGTAAGTGAAGGGAGATTCCCTTGCTTAGTTTCTGTGGATCTAACCACCAGCGGATATTCTCCTTGATCCCTTTCGAGATTGGAAAGGTTTCTCCCAGATTGTTGGACTTCCAATCCCATCTCTCCTTCAGATAAAATTGAAGGGGTCGTAGGTGTAGTCTTCCTAAGGAAACGAACTGTTCCATCGAGGAGAGGGTCCCCAGTAAGCTCATCCATTCCCTCGCAGAACAATGTTCTTTCCTTAAGAAGACTGCCACCTTTTCTAAGCAGCGTTCTCTCCTTTCCTGCGAAGGATACGCTAGAAAATCCCGAGAATCCATCTGAATCCCCAGATAGACAATACTTTGCTGGGGAGTCAGCATGGATTTCTCGCGATTGACTAAAATTTAGAGTAAATAAAAGGTCCTCCAGACATTTTTTCTCCGATTGGGCTCTTATTAGCCAATCGTCCAGATATAAAGAGATCCTGATCCCTTCCAGATGTAGCCAATAAGCTACATTCTTCATGATGTCCGTGAAGACTTGAGGGGCAGTCGAAAGTCCGAAACACATCGCTCGGAACTGGAATACTTTCCCTTGGAACATCAATCTCAGATATTTCCTTGCTGCCGGATGAATTGGCACATGGAAATACGCATCCTGAAGGTCCAGGGACACCATCCAGTCCCCTGGACGAAGAGCAGACAGAACAGAGGAAGACGTCTCCATCGAAAATTTTATTGTTATAATACAATTAAGTTTGTTCATACTTACCTGGCAGATATATATATAGCTGTATTTCTGACGTCCGACAGAATTTCAAAACTCGCGGCACACGTAGTGGGGCGGCCAGGTGGTAGTACCCATTCCCGCCGCTGGGAGGCGGATATCAGGAACCATTCCCATTTTCTATTCATATTTATTCATGACCCTTGTCTCCTGAGGGGAGGAGGGTGGGCACTCTAATTATATATATCTGCCAGGTAAGTATGAACAAACTTAATTGTATTATAACAATAACATTTTGTTCATGAAACTTACCTGTCAGATATATATATAGCTGAATCACACCTTCGGATGGTGGGTAGAGACAGACTAGGATTTTTAGGAAACTTAAATTAAAATAAAAGATTAACTTATTGGTTCCTTACCTGATAGCAAAGTAGACTCTGTGATTACTGTCACTTAAAGCCTGCTTATGCTTTTATCAGAGTTGCCAGCCAGGTTTGGACCTATAGTGCTGGTGCACTCTGGATGCTCTGTCAACGGGGACGTGACCACAATGTGACAAGACCATCTAGCCAAACATATGGCAGTAACACAGCCACCGACCACCACCTGACCAACTAACCAAAAAACCCTGACATTAACACTAAGGAATGGGGAGAGTTTCCACAGAATCTCACCATCAACCAAAAACACAATAAACTAACCTAACTAAGCTAAGGGATAGGGAGAGAGCCACCTTCAGCCCCCAAAACTGTGTCTGCCGAAATGTAAGGCCCCAAAGAACTACAGTTCTCGTTAAATCGTTCTCACATCCGGAGGTAATGTGAGGCGAATACGGAATTGCTCCTCCAGAAGGTGCTATCAAGAATATCTCTGATAGACATATTCCTTTGGAAGGCAAGAGAAGTAGCTACGGCTCTGACCTCGTGAGCTTTCACTTTAAAGAGGCTCATATCAGTCTTCTGGCAAGATGAATGAGCCTCTTTAATGACGTCCCTCAAGAAGAAAGCAACAGCATTCTTCGACAACGGCAAATCTGGTCTCTTCACCGAGCACCAGAGATTACCTGAGGGACCTCTTATCTCTTTAGTCCTATTCACATAGAACTTGAGAGCCCTGACAGGGCACAGGGCTCTCTCTGGTTCTTGACCCACGAGACTCGATATTCCTTTGATTCAAAGCTCTTTGGCCCAAGGATTAGATGGGTTCTCGTTCTTAGCCAAGAAAGAAGGGTTCAACGAGCGACAGCGCTGTCTCCCTTGAAACCCACTAGGCTACTGAACGCTTGGATTTCACTAAACTCTCTTCGCCGTCGCCAGAGAAGCTAGGAAAAGCGTTTTTCTCGTCAAGTCCTTAGAGAAGCTTCATGGAGAGGCTCAAAGGGACTTAGCATCAGATGTTTCAACACCACATCTAGATTCCATGAGGGCGGTCTTGCCTGTGGAATCTTGGTGGTTTCGAACGACCTTAAGAGATCGTGCAGATCCTTATTGTCGGAGAGGTCCAGTCCTCTGTGGCGAAAAACGGCAGACAACATACTCCTATAACCCTTGATTGTAGGAACTGCCAATTTCTGAACATTTCTTAGATAGAGTAAGAAATCTGCTATCTGATTCACAGAGGTCGTGGAAGAGAAAATTCCTTCCTTCTTGCACCATGCCCTGAAGGAGGACCACTTAGATTGGTAGACAGCTCTGAAGAGCTCTTCGAGCATTAGCGATTGCTCTCGCAGCTGCCTTTGAAAAGCCTCTCGCTCTGGCCAACTTTTCGATAGTCTGAACGCAGTCAGAGCCAGAGCGGAGAGGTTTTGGTGAAACCTTTTGAAGTGAGGCTGTCTGAGTAGATCTCTCCTCCAGGGCAACGTTCTTGGGAAGTCCACAAGGAATGTCATGGACCTGCTGTGAACCACTCTCTTGCTGGCCACATTGGGGCAATCAGAGTCAACCTTGTCCCTTCTGAAGCTGCGAACTTCCTCATTACGTCCCCCATGATCTTGAATGGGGGAAAGGCGTAAAGATCCAGGTCTGTCCAGTTCCAGAGCAACGCGTCCACTGCAATTGCCCCATGGATCCAGAACTGGGGAGCAATACAGAGGAAGCCTCTTCGTCCTTGATGTAGCGAACAGGTCTACTAGAGGACGTCCCCACAATCTCCATAATTGTTGACAGACTTCCTGGTGCAAGGTCCATTCTGTGGTAGAATCTGATTTCGGCGACTGAGAAGGTCCGCCCTGACATTCTGAACCCCTGCCACGAATCTTGTCAGGATCTTGATGCGCCTTGCGTCTGCCCATAGCAGAACTTCCTTTGCCAGGAGAAAAAGGGATCTGGCTCGAGTTCCTCCCTGATTCTTTTAGATACGCAAGGGCTGTGGTACTGTCTGAGTTTGACTTGAACAAACCTTGCTTGACAGTTTGTCTTCGAAGAACTGCAGCGACAGGAATATCGCTGCCAGTTCCTTTACATTGATGTGCCAGGCTACCTGTTCCCCTCTCCAGGAGCCTGACACTTCCTCCCCCCCCTAGTGTTGCTCCCCAAACCGGAAATGGAAGCATCTGAGAACAACACTAGGTCGGCTCAGAAGATTTTAAGGAGAAGCCCTCTCGTAACTTCTGAGGGTCGAGCCACCATCTTAAGTGGACTTTTACCTTGTTGGGAGATCTTAGGATCGCATTCAGGTCCTCTTTCGACATCCATTCTTCCGCAAGGAAAAATTGAAGAGGCCTGAGGTGCAGTCTTCCCAGCGAGACAAACTTTTCTAGCGAGGAAATGGTGCCCAGCAGACTCATCCACTCCCTCACCGAACAAGCTTCTCTCTCTAGGAAGGCTGCGACTTTCTCTAACCCCAGTTCGCTGACGTTCCTGGGATGGAAACGCCCGAAAAGCCACTGAATCCATCTGAATCCCCAGATACACGATGGACTGTGTCGGGGTCAGATGCGACTTTTCGGAGTTGACCAAAAGACCCAGAGACTTTGCTAGGGCTAACGTAAACTGAAGGTCCTTCAGACACTTCTGCCTCGACGACGCTCTGATCAGCCAATCGTCGAGGTATAGGGATATCCTGATCCCTGACGAATGGAGCCATTTCGCTACATTCCTCATAATCATTGTGAAAACCATCGGGGCCGTGCTGAGACCGAAACAAAGGGCTCTGAATTGCCAAACCCTGTTGTCCAAGACGAATCTCAGGTACTTCCTTGAAAGAGGGTGGACTGGGACGTGGAAGTACGCGTCCTGCAGGTCCAGAGACACCATCCAGTCGCCAGGTCTCAAGGCTCCCAGCACCGACTGAGGCGTCTCCATTTTGAACTTGATCTTTTCTACAAAAAGATTGAGCCTGCTCACATCCAGGACCGGGCGCCAAACCTGACGACTGCTTCGGCACTAGGAAAATCCTGTTGTAGAAGCCCGGTGACTCTAGGTCCAAGACTTGTTCCACCGCTCTTTTTTCGACCATCTGGTCTAACAGATCGAAAAGAATACTTTTCTTCTCTCCCTGATAAGATGGAGAGAGGTCTCTGGGAGTTGATGTTAAAGGAGGAGGATGTAAAAAGGGGATCTTGTACCCCCGCTCTACTATCTTGAGAGTCAAGGATCCGCCCCTCTCTGCCTCCAAGCCTCCGCAAAGAATTCCAGTCTGGCCCCGACTGGCGTCTGAAGGACGAGATACTTCATTTGCTGGTTTTGGGTTTGAATGAAGCTCTTCCTTCTCGAAAAACCTCTCCCTCGAGGAGCTGCTCTCGAGGGGGGTGCCCCGCGAAAGGGTTTGACTTTCTTCGGGGGTTTGCTGAATGTCGAAGTGGAAGGAACTGCTGGACGTCTTGAAGACTGTACCAAGAGGTCCTGGGTCGCCTTTTCTTGCAAAACTCTTTGCAAGATCCTTTACCATAGCCTGGGGGAAGAGATGGTCCGAAAGAGGCGCAAAGAGCAATTCCGCTTTCTGAGCGGGAGATACCGACTTAGCGGTAAAATTGCAAAGCAGTGCTCTTTTCTTCAGGAAAGCAGTTCCAAAATGAGAAACTAGCTCCTCCGAACCATCCCTGACGGCCTTGTCCATACATGACAAACACGTGGACAGCTCCCCCAGACTGAGAGAATCAGGAACTTCTAGACTGAAGGTCTTAAAACTCCCAGACACAGTCTAGGAAATAAAAAATTTAGGGTGCGAAGCAGTCCTTCAAGTGGTGGTCAGTTCCACAGGGAGCCAGGACACCTAGCAGACGCTAATAGAGACTCTCTGAGCGTCCACTAAACTGGAGTGAAGTCACCCAGAGCGACGAAGGAAACCTTTACTCCCACGGTTCTCCTTGGGTATCATACCAAATTCCTCCTTTACCGTGCGAGTCTAGAGGGTGTATGGGCGAAAGTGTTCTTGCCCTGATCCTCCTTCTAGACATAAAGTCTGAGCTTCTTAAACGCCCTCTTGGTTCGACAGCGATGTCTTCATCTCGACGAATTCAGGGGTCTTAACGGTCTTGGAAGACGAAAGTGAGAGGGAGGGAGACCATAGGGGCTGCCGGCTGGAACTTCTCCCCGAAGCGAACGTAACAGCCTAACAAGAACCTTGTAGTCGAGACAGATGACTGAAGCTAACGGATGTTCTTCTTCGACGGAAACTCCCTGGACTAATAAGTTCCTTCTCCCTAGAGGAACTGGAGAACGCCCCTCAGGAGAGGAGTACGTCCAGCAGTTCTCATCTGACACTGACTTCGTTGGTTGGAAGTACCCGCTACAGGTACGGAATCGCCATTACGTCGATCCTTAGAGGGAAGGGACATCTTGTGATGAAGACGGAGCGGTCCTTAGAAGCAACGGGAACGTCTTAACAGACACGTCCTACGAGAGGAAGCGCGAGCTTCCTGACGAGAGGCGCAAAAAGCGTCTGCTTAGCCAAGCAAGCGTTCCTGCTGAGGGTCCTCAAAAGCGTCCTGCCTCGCTCCCCCCCCCCCCCCCGAAAGCGTCCTGCTCTCGAACGGCGGAGCGTCCTGCCAGACGCGATCCTCAAGGGTCCTGTCGAAATCTAAAGCGTCCTGCTCGAACGACCGAGCGTCTGCGAGCGTCCTCAAAAGCGGTTCTTGTAGAGAGCGCAAAAGCGTCCTGATTAGAACGCGAGCGTCCTGCAGAGCGTCCTCAACAGCTCCCTGCCGATATAGCGCGCAAAGCGTCCTGCTTCGAACGCCCGAGCGTCCCTGGCGAGCGTCCTCTCCTGAGAGAGCGAAAGCTCACTCAGAGAACGAGAACGGTGAACGATCCGGGGGGGAGAGAGAGACGAGCGAGGACGAGAGAGAATGAGGGGCTGCGGCGTCCCTCTGACGGGCAGCCGAACGTCCTTCCTACGCTTAGGCCTCGACTGCTGCTGGGCGAGTCCTCTGAGCCATCAGCGACGTAAATCTGGCTGAAGGTGTACTACTAGGATATCCTTCGTAGGTGACGAAGGAGCATAAGAGGGCAGAGGACTGAGCCTGCGAGACGGCGAGGGGCGAAGGGCGGACGGCCCCTTCCTTCTAGCAGGTACAGTATCTGCCTCTCAAGGTGTAACCGACTGTGCGTGGATGGGAAACCAACGTCCTCGTCGGTAGAAAGCCTTCCTCTCTTCTGAGGAGGACAGGCGTCATAAGCGTCCTTGACGAAAGAGGAGACATAGGAGTGGAAGGCGTCCTCAAAGGAGAAAGGTCCTTTTCAAAACCACGGACGCGAGTCTTCTTTTTTTTCGAGCGCGCACCCTTGCGCGGGAGGACGCTTCGGAGGACGAAAAAAGATCTTTAAGGACCCGCGCTCGTGCGCGCTCTTGGCAGCCTGGGATTTATGCAAACCAGGCTGCCGAAGGGACGCCAAATCGGTGGGGAGCCCGTAAACCCTCTTGCGGTCTTTCGACAGAACCACTCCCTGAGCCTGGGAGTCCGATAGAGGTCTAGGCCTAGAGGAATTATGGGGGCCGATCTGACGCCCTAACAACCACTAGGGGCATCTAACACAAACTTTCACAGGGCCGGTTTCTAGGGCCAAAAACTGTAGAGTCGAGAGCACGAATAGACTCCAGAATCAGAGAAAGGGTGTTACCTTCTCCAGCCACAGCACTGGGGCCTGAAGGCGAACAAAAACAGGATTGGTTGAGCAAATCTACTGGTGTTAGAGGAGGAAAAAATGTTACTCCCTACCTTTAAGTAGAACTGCCCTGGAGGAAGACCTCCTGACTCTATCGCGCTCCAATTTACGTCGATAGGTGCTTAACATCTTCATTTATCATTCATCAAATCCGTACTGTTCATTGCCCCACCAATCATTCAACCCCAAGCAAAAACATGCCCCCGCAATCCATACACACTGTGGAGGATCAACTGAAGGTTAGAAGCTCCACCCTTACATTAACTCCTCTCACACACTCTGAACTTCAGTATTGATCCGACATCATGTACACAGCAAAGCCAATCCAAAATCAAAAACCAATCCACTATTACGCGTGCCAATCCAAACAATCAGAAAGTCGTACCAAAAGTCAATCAGATAATATTAAGCGAGCTAATCAAAAATCTAGACGGAGGTACTGTAAACAGTTGTTTGCAGCACCGGCGACAGAAAAAATAGAATAGAAAAGGGAATGGTTCCTGATATCCGCCTCAGCGGCGGGGAATGGGTTACTACACATGGCCGCCCCACTCCGTGTGCCGCGAGTTTTGAAATTCTGTCGGGCGTCAGAAATACAGCTATATATATATATGACAGGTAAGTTCATGAACAAAATTCTCTTCAAGACAAAGAAATCTAGGGCAAGACGTCTGAACGCGGTCTCCATTCCCCCCGATGTTTCGGTACCAGGAATAGCCAATGTAAAATCCTGGAGACTGGAGATCTTGAACCAAGTTCTACCACTTCCTTGGAAACCATCTGTTCCACTGCTGCAAAATAGCAAGCTTCGGACGGACACCGAGTATCTTGCAGTAAACTCCCTTGGAGTGTCGTCAAGGGAGGATTTTCCATGAAGGGGATCAAGTATCCTTTTTTTCAGGATCGAGAGGGACAAGAGGTCCGCTCCCTTCTGCCGCCAGACTTTTGCAAAGTGGGTTAGTCTGGAGCCTACTTTTGTCTGGAGGACTCCCTGCTTCATCTAGACTTCCCGAAAGACTTCTAGATGGCTACTCCTTCTATTGGTCTGCGACCTATAAGAGGGGGCCTAGAAGTAGGAGGGCACCCGAAAGGCTGTACAAAGGAGGGTCTCTCTTTTGTCTCGATAGGCACAGGCCGGGGCCTCTAAACTCTTTGGAGTGGAGGAGGAGATCCTGAGTTTCCTTCTCCGTAAGGAGGATTTAGCAACCTCTTAACAGTCTCCTGTGAAACAGATGAGGGGACAAAGGTGCAAAAAGAAGAGATGTCTTTGTAAAGGGTGATTACGGCTCTTGCTAGAAAAGAGCTAAAGACGATCTCTTCTTTTTAAGACTCCGTTCCGAAAAGCGAGGCAACTTATACGGAAAAAACCGTACATAAACCGCTCTGTCGAGCAAGCCAGGGACGCTTGAAAGTTCTCCATTGGAGCCAAAGTCAGTGTCCTGAGCTCTCTAGCCTAACACTCAAAGCCCAAGTCCATGAAGGTTGAAGACTTCAGGTCTTAAAGAGGCCCTTTAGAAGTGGTCCAGCTCAACATGCCCATGTTGCTTTAGCTAGAAAGCAAAGACTTCTCCTGAAGAGCCACTAAAGAGCGAAATCGCGTCTGCGGATGAGGGAGGCCTAACCCATAGGTCTTGGTCTCGTACCACCTTCCTGGTTTTACCTGTTACCTTGGAAGGAGGGCAGGAAAAAAAAACGGTTTTTGCCCCGCTTCCCTTGGAAGTCAACCACTCGAAAAGGTCTTTAAGGCCTTTGTCATACAAAGAGCTTCAGGCGCATCTTAAAACGAAGGAAGACGACTTGTGAGCTTTTGTGCTCGACATCAAAAGATCTGGTGAAGGAGGGTCAGCAGGATGAAGGGAGTCTTCCGGAACCCTTGAGCAGCAAAAGAGAGAGCATCTTTAGTCAGAAACTGCTAATCACGGGCTCCTCCTCTTCGATAACCCTGTTCCAACGGATCCCACTGAGGAGACCGTTTGGGAGGATGGGCTCTTCCCGGGAGAAGAACCCTTCCCGAGAAGGGGAGCGCTGAACTTCGAAACTTCTATACGAAGAACTGAGGCTTATGTCGGTCCGAAACACCTTGCGCCTACTAGACTCTTGTTGTCTAGGCCCTTGCGGTTCGGCCAGACTCGCGGCGTTGTAGGCTCCTGGCGCCCTGAGTTCAGGGCGCTTGAAAGGATCCCGCGCCCGATCCTGACGCTTAACAGGCTTTGGCGCCCTAACTACTTGACGGCCACGTACTCCTGGCGTCTGACTTCCTGGCGCCCTGACTCATGGACGTCCTGACTCATGGCGTCCTGATCCCTGGGTCTGATCCTGGCGTCCTGACTCATGGCGTCCTGATTCCTGCCTTCTAGCAGGGACGCCTGACGTCCGGAATCCTGTGGTTTGAGAGTCTCTTGACGCTCTTCTTGCGTTCTCGTGCTCCTTTGCGGCCTTGCCTGGTCTCCTGGTCCTGTAGTCCAAAGGATCCTAGATACCTAAATCGGTTTGTCTATCTTCCGGTTCCTTGAAACCTTAAAACCGATCGAGAATTCTGCCGATTCGCGGCGTCTCATAGGAGAGAAGGATACGTTCTTCCTGTCTACCAGATCCAAAGCTTAACCGTCATAGGGCGCTTTGGGCGAAGAAAAAGCCTATAGGGCGAAAAGAACTCTCCTCTCAGGGAGAACAACTCCGCCGGGACGAGTCTCGACGAAAGGGATAAAGCCCTTGGAGATTGTGAGGGTTCTCTCTATACGAAGAGGGCGGCTCAGGGAACTCTTAACAGGGAGCGAAAACATTATTTCCTCCTTGCGAATCCTTAGCAAGGAGCCTCACAAAGAGGCTAACTGCTCTGCAGATTATCAAAAACTTCTTCGTAGGATTCTGAAAGAAGAGGGCTCCTCTTGTCTCGTCTTCCTTAGGGCACCGAGGGCCAATTCTCGGGGGAAAAACGCTCGGGCGGAATCAGCCGCGTCTCCTGTAGGAGCTTAAGGGCTCTCTTCAAAGGGCGTGCGAAAGAGGAGGCCGAAAACTCCATCCTTCGTCTAGGCGAGGAAGAGTCTGAGGCCGAAAAACACTCCCTTAGGACGCCTTTTCGCGGCAATCCGAGGCAGCTGGGACTTACAACAGGATCTGCTGAAGGGACGCCTGACAGTTGGGGATGTTCTGAATCCTCCCTGCGGCTTTTCGACCCTTCCTCCTCCCCTGGTTCTGGGAGTTTGGAAAGAGGTATAGCCTAGGAGCAATGGGAAACCGGTCCGACGCCCCCCCACTGCATGGGGGGACACTGCACAAGTCACTATCACCAATCTTACACTCATCTAGATGCTCGTACTGAGCTTGAAGTTTCTTGATGGAAGCTTTTACATTTTCCCTCTCTGAAGAGAATCTTTGGATTCAGAACAGGAGAAGCAGCCTGAGGCTAAGGAAAATCGTTAGTAGGGAGAGTAAAAACTTCTGTTCTAGAGAACAAGGATCTACTAGATGACCTAGCTGAAGCCTTCCACTCTATCTCTCTCAAGGCTTCCTAACATATGAAGATAAACTCCTTCAATTCAAGCTCTGTTAGGTTTCGCCTCAACACAAGGTATTATTAAAAGAAATCATTCTCTCTGCATTTAGCGCAAATACTATGAGGATCTTACTGCGATTTCGGCAGCCTAACTTGCAACCTTCCCTTATAACAAATTCTAAACATAGGTGAAGCCCTTAGCGTCAGACAGTGGAAAGAGTAGTCAAAACAAAAGTCGAAAAAAACAGCACAAATAAGCGTATGCAAGCAGAGAAAAAAACGAATACGTCACCAAAAAACAATCCAAATTCTCGGCAAACGAGTAGAATCCACGATGGAGGAACGAACATAGGTGTGTCCGTTCAACCGACAGAGAAATATGGCTTAGAAAACGGGAATGGTCCAGACCCCGCCACCAGCGGCTGGGAATGGTGGATCACCTGGACCTACCTGTAGCGGTGTGCCGCGAGTTTTGAAATTCTGTCGGGACGACCGAGTCTATAGCTAAGTATATATATGTGGGTAAGTTTTCATGTACAAATCGCTGGTTTCATTTTCAGGAAAGCAGGAGGAATTTACAGTAGCTAGCAAGTACTCGAAAAGAGCGAACAAGGAGAAGGAGGAGCGGCTGGACTAAGAGAGTCTCCCAAAACTCTTGCAGTAATAAGAGGCTAAAATGTTCTTATAGTTCGAGAGTCCCTCATTTGTGGGGAGCTCGTCTTCAGACACCTCTTCAAAAACCCGATCAGAAGAAGGCGAGAAACGTTCTCGTTTGGAGGAAGAGTCTTTCCAAGACCTACGATCCGAAGGAGAGGGCTTCTGTTCTGGAGAAGGAGTCATCAATTCCGGATACGAGTCTATTCGAATATTGCCTCTGGAAGAATTCCGACTCCTGCCTCCTTGCCTCCTGACTCCGCCTCTGCCTCCTGCCTCCTGCATCCTGCCTCCTGCCTCCTGACTCCTGGACTCCTGACTCCTGACTCCGGGACTCCTGACTCATGACTCTTGGCTCCTGCCTCCTGGGTGACTCTCACTCCTGGCTCTTGGCTCTGCCTCCTGGGTGACTCTTCACTCCTGGCTGTCGGACAGACGCACTGATCGGCTCTTCGCACCTGCGAGGAGTCTTGCGCTTGGTGACTCGTTCACTCCTGGAAGGTGCGTTTACGTCCAACATTCTCTTCACTCCAGTAGAGCCTTACGTTTTGGTTGGCTCCCGTTGCTAGGAGCCTCCACTCCTAATAGGGAGCCTCGTTCCGGAGGCAGGTTCCCTTACACAGGTCGGGAGGGCTTTCTGATGGGAAGGGAAAGTGTCTTCCCTTCGAGGAGGCTCCTTTGAAAGCACTTTACCAATGACGATATCGGTTCTGCATAGATACTAGAAATCTTAAGTAGCCTCCTCTTTATCCGCTTCGGGAGGAGGAGAAGGAAGGAGGGGAAGGAGTCCAGGGCTCTCTTTCCCTCTTAACATCCGAAGGAGACTCCTCAGGGAAGCGTTCCGGGCTCCAAGTCAAGAGTCGGTGCCTTCCAACTCCTCTTCATGTCGCGAAGCGGATCAGGAATCCTCAATCGCGGTTAGGAGACGAAGACCCGGACGATGAGGAAAACACTTCACGCAGGGGGACGCTTTGGCAATAGGATCCCTGGCAGTCTGGGGTGTCACAGAGCCTGCCGAAGGGGACACCTGATTCGGTGGGGGATTCTCCACAACTCCTTACGGTTTGAATTCCTTCTCCTCTGGGCATGGAGAGCTTGGACGAGGTCTAGACCCTGGGGAAGCGTTGTGGAGACGACCAGATGCCCTCCACCACACTGGGGACACTCACAACACTGGTCCACTGTAATATCACTAGCCTCCACCTTGCAGGAGCAGCCATTTGTTTTCCATGATCTTGAAGGCTGCTATTAACATCCGCAAGTTCTTTTGCCGAATCTAAGGATCTGCAATAGGTGAAGAAGGCTGAAAAGGAGGAGAATGCAATTCTTACAAGTGGGAAGATCCCAAACTAGGAACTAGGTCATTAGATCTAGAACTACTCAAAACTTCTAGAGGAAAGCCTTTCCTCAACTCTCTCTCTCTCTAAACTTCTTCAAATAAGTAGTTAGATTCTTCCACCTCTCTCACTCAAATTCTCACATCTGGCAAGTATGAGTGAAAGAACATTCATATACTCCTGCAATATCCTTACATATCGGTGTGAGGGTCTACCAAAGCTTTCGGCAAGCTCACCTTACAGCTACATCACACGTTATTCACAACCTTCCAGGTAGACATTTTAAGAAAAATCCAAGCAAGTCCCAAAAACAGTCCACAAAAGTTGTATGCCAATCCAACAATCCAGATACGTCACAAAAGTCGGTCAAGATCAATGTGTCGATGCACCAAAGAAAATCCAGTCAAGAGGAACCAACAAACAATGTTGATGGTTTCGGGCCGACAGAAGAAAAATTCTGATTAGAAAACGGGAATGGTTCCTAGTCTGCACCCAGGGGCAGGGCGGTTAGATCACCTGACCTACGGTAGCGGTGCCCGGAAAATGATATTGTTATGATACAAAAAGTTTTATACCATACTACCTGAGAATATACATAAGGCATTACTCCAGTCGTCCGACAGAAATTCGAATTTTTCGCGGGCACACGCGGCCAGGTAGGGCAGGTGATCTACCCCCCCGCCGAGGGGTGCGTGGCGGGAATAGGAACCATGACCCGTTTTTCTAATTCATCTTTTTTCTTCAAGTGTCTACCTGAGGGGGCTGGGTGGGACATTTAATTGTATTTATCTGCCAGGTAAGTATGTATAAAACTTTATTGTATCATAAACAATATCATTTTTATACATTCAACTACCGTCAGATATATACATAGCTGATTCACACCATGGTGGAGGGTAAAGACAGATATTACTGAAATAGACAGGTAAACAAACATACGTTGTACACGGTTAAGAAATAAATAAAACCTTGGTCCTATGTGTTTAGACGAAGGGTCGACTTCCTAGTATGTAGTAGTCGCTTCGTCTCAAGAGCCTCAGCTGAGGATGTTTGTGACTATGGCCTAAGAGTTCTTGTAGATCTGTCAATGGGGTCTTATCCACTTATGACAGAATCTAGTGGTCATTTGTCCAATGGGGTCTATCCACTTAACATGGGAACAATACACCAAAGCTATTGGCATATTTAAGGAGCACACACACCGATCCCGATCACCTGATCATAAGAATGGCAAATCATCTTTGCCACGTAGTGGAGGTTCACACATAGCCGATTCATTATTTAAAACTGTTTTCATGAATTCTAGTTTTCATGTGGAAGCAATAATGATATAAATTGCTTTAATACTTACTGATATATACTTCCATACATAGCATAAATTTCACAATTTCAAACGTTTGTGTGTAGTCTTATCCAGTTGGAGGGTAAACACATACCGAAATGGGCAACAGAGAGAGAGGAGAGGAGAAGAAGAGAGAGAGAGAGAGATTGAGGAGAGAGAGAGAGAGACGAGAGAGAGAGAGAGAGAGGCGAAGGAACGAAGAAGAAAGGGGTGGTGGTGGAGGGGGGGGAGAGGGTAGGTGGAGCTTTTTAAGTTGTGTTTCATATCCATTCTCATAATGAGTTTTTGTCTCTCAGGTACAAGGACAAGTGTCGTTATCTTAGATCGTGATTCACGATACCCTATAAATACGGCACTGGGTGGAATGCACTATAGCAAAAATCTCATTCTGATACGAGTGCTCATTACAGAAATAGGTATTGCCAAAAACGTGTCTTGGACTATTGTCGCTGAAAACCATTTAGTAGGTATGATGCTTAGTTGTCAATCAAGTTTTTGTAATCAAGTATTTTTTACAAGCTAGCTATTGAATAAATTTGTTATTTTTCTCAATCAAAACATATGCCCTCAATGTTAACCTTTCCTCTTTAAGGACTTCTGCGTCATTGCAATTCGGCACCATAATTTCTTATGGTGCGAAAACAGAGGCGCAGGACCGAAAACAATTGCGTCACACTACGGCGAATATCCGGCCAGTTAAAACATCTTCATACACCAAAACGTAAATAATCTACGCATTTACGATTATACAATTACATGAATAGCTGATTAATCTGCAATGAATAACGGAACTGTTCTCAAGAAAGTTGAGTTTTCAATAACGAATATTTTCAATTAATCATCATAAAGTAAAATATGATGTTTTACTATTTAAAAAATATCCAAGTTGCACGTTCGCCGTCTTCTTTACCAAAAAGGACAATTTGTCGAAAATTGCATTTTCCTAACTAGTGACAAAACCTGAGGGTCCTTTAACAATAGGAAGGAGAACTAGCGGCCGAGCTGGGACGGTCGTAAGCTTCGAACAAGGGGAGAACGTAGTTAAATGGTGTCCGATCGTTGCGCGTGCACCGCGCAGGCCCGAGGAGGTGAAGAAATCAACTTGCTTTAGGCCCATGCAAAAAGTTGACAGAGTGAGGGGTGGATGAGGTGGGACTATATGTAAGGACCTCAGGTTTGTATAGTTAGGAAATAATGCAATTTTCGACAAATTGTCATTTGTTCCGATACGTATACAAACCCTCGGTCCTTTAAACAATAGGAAGACTCACTCTTGGTGGAGGAATCTGAGTCTTTTTGCGTGAAACAGGACTTGGTGTTCGTCCAACCCTGGAGTGCCTCCCTGGTCGTAAGAGCAAGGGAGGGATCCAAACCTCTGTCCGATTAGATCGGGTGTGGCCACCGCAGGATCAATGGTCAGGACCTCTGGGCCAAGTACTAAGAGAGAGGCAAGCGTATCTCTTCGTACCAGCAAGCAAGAACATTGTTCCTGTTTGCAGCAGACAATCATAAAATGAGGGTTGTCTCAATTTGGCATCCACTTCCCCCCCTTGTTGGAGGAAGTGGTGGATAATTTTACTCCTATCCCTACTGAAAGGGGATAGGATGGTGCTATATTGAGTAGTCACCTGCACCTAGTCCTTAACCAAGCAGGGTGACGCCCGTGTACCTCTACCCAAGGTAGAGGGAAGAAAAAGAGGAAGAGAGCCAGTCACACTCTCATTCCTCATCCATTCTTACGTCACACCCGGTACTCCCCCGATGCTGTTCAGCTGCGAGTGGTCTGGGTAAATACACAACGGTGTTGAGCAACCACCACGGTTCCCAAGGAAAAAGATCCAAGGAAACTGTGGGCAATATCCCTGAAGGTTAGAAGGAGTGCATGCGGTCCGGTTGGACCAGGCCGCCTGCCTCTTACCTGCGCCACGGAGAAGAAGTTCTGCGGAACGCGATGGAGAATGATGAAGAGGCGTCCACCACTCATCCTGGGTGTCGAGTTTCTTCCGGACAGCTCCGTCGCACCTTCACAGGACAAAGACAGCCATAGCCCTTCGTATCGGAGGCGGGGTGACGTCCATTAGGGAGGGTATTGTGAAGGACTCGAACAATCGGTCAGTTACGAAGGGTTCTGAGTCTTCGCTACGAAGATCGGTACGAAATCGAGCGTCACAATTCCCCATCCCTTTGTGCTTGACTTATAAGAGAAAGTCATGCAGTTACCTAAGACGAAAAGAAGGGAATAGTCGTATGACCTATCCTATCTCGACTTTGGTTGTACAGTTACTCATACTGACAAGCTATTAAGACGAAGTAATGATTGCTCTGGAACAAACCGAACTAAGTCCACAGCATAGTAGTAACTGACTCGGCGCTCTTGACAGCTGCCGACTGACTGGTTCGAATCAGGAGAGCCCAAGTTGTCCAAGCATCCGGGTAAGTCACGTGACTTCGCCCTTTAAAGAGTTATGCTGAAGAGACCAAACAAATAAAATATTTGTTAGTCACGATGCCGGACGGCGCGGCGTGATTCTCTTAATGATAAGCTCAAAGGCGGAGAAAGTCAATTGCCTTTCAAAAGACGCGCGTCCCTGATGGCAAGAAAATCTCATAAGACGTTGAACATCTTAGCTTAAGGAGAACACAACTATGTGACGTTGAAGAGACGAGTAGGCAATGAATGGCAAACCTCACGTTCTTCCAGCTGAACCGAGGAGAAGGAATCTCAAGATTCGAACCTGTGCTTACAAATGACTGAAAACGCCTAACGCATTTCATTGCTGGCCTTGTGCAATGAAAAGCGGGGCGTTCTTCAGTAATGAAACACAGGGGAGAGGCGCTTTGAAGAAACTGCTTCTCATGGGCTGAACGTTTGGAAGTAGAGCTGGGCAGGTGTGGGAGTGTAGGCGATTGTCTTCAATCATCCTGCTAATCCGGGCGTGAACACTGAACAATTGTACACCTCCGAATACAGACATTTGAGACAAAATCAGATTCCGCAAAAATCATTCGCATTATCGGGAACGATTGCAGCAAGAGACTATTACAGAATTCTGTTACCGTGCGGTTAAACAGAAAGATGGAGAGTCGAAAGATATCTCTGTTTAAAAATTCCGCAATACGAAGGACGAGAATACTAGCGTTTCTCAGCAGTAGATGGTCATTCATGATGCGAAGAAATCCCCGTTAATCAGAGACTTAAGTCCGTGATTGTTGGGCAGAGATACGGTTGTTATCAATCAAAGCAGGTGAGAAAGACATAACAACCGTCTATCTCAAAAGCGGCAGCTGAGACTGAAATGCCTCGCGGCAATTCAATACGCAGTAGCTGTCGCTGACTTCGTCATTCCTGAGTTGCCCAAGTAATCCATTTCCCGAAGGAATGCGTTCGGCTAGGAACCACCGAGCATAAAAAGATTATGCTCGAGCAATTATATTAAGCGAACGAATTTCGGTAATATAAAAAGCTCTAAAATGGTGTTGTTGTGACAACACATAAGTATATAAAATGAAACTGGAAACTCCTGGGAGGTTGCAGGCAACCCGGTTGCAGTTGAAAGAGAATACTTTTTCGTCTAAGTCGCAATCCGTAGAATAACCAGGATAGATGCATACCCCTCGAGACCATTCAAATGCTTAGCAGAAATCATGCGACGAGGTGTAATATACGTAGTATATTTCGTAGGATTCGAACAACATCTCCCATCCTAAATTCTTTCCTTCAAGAAAACAAAATAAGGAATTGGAGATCGCCACTTCGTTCTTACAATTAAAGAGAGTGAAGGAGACGTTCTTCCTCGAAGGAAGCTTCAATGGTGAACAGAATACTAAGACGATAGTCCAGCCAAACTGGATATTCCCGTCGTTACGTCTCTATTCCAGGTTGGTCGCCTACTGTGAGATAGTCTTCTTTCAGCAGCAGTCTTCTTCCTAATGCTAGAAATTCCAGGATTTGAGCATAGGCGGAGGTTCCCGATTATCGTGTAACATATCGGCCGGATTCTCGTCTCGCTCACTTTGGGACCGTGGTCTCGCCTAAAGGGTTTGGAGATCGTAAGAAACTCAAACACTCTGAATGCGCTAGAAATTCGAGAATCTAAGCAGTCTGAGAAACCCACACCGAATTCGTATCAAACGATATCGGATGGTGTTCCTTCGATTCCCGTTAGAAATCGAGAATGGAGGCCAGGATCCCTCCTCAACGGACGGGGCTTAGCAAGGAGGACCCGGAAGGTCCCCCCCTTGGGAGCGCAGTCACCAACGTGGGATCCGACAGAGAAATCGCTTGTAGGATCCTTCCCCTTTCCCTCGTGCCGTAAGGAGAGAGGACATGGGGGAGGAATGGATACTCGCCGCCTTCAGCTGGAACTCGCAGTTGGAGAAGAGTTAGGAGCAGCCATCGCTTGCGGCGATGGCCTTCACGAGTCTGGGGAAAACGTATTCGTCAGGAGAAAACGTTTTCCGAGGGAGGCAGTTACGAACTCTCACTGTAGGTAAGGGTCTGCCGCCACTGTGAACGGTCGTCTGGTGGGGCTGATCGACACTGACAGGAGAGAGCCGATACCGTTCCTCCGACTATTCCAGTCCTCGTCGAGGTCGAAACCTCTGCAGGAGGGACCGAAGGAGTATTTAAATACGTGTCCGAAGACACGTAGAAACGCCGCTTGTCGCAGTTAGGAGGAGGTGGAAGTAGCTTGATCGACCGCCAGAAACTGAAGGAGAGCCTTCTTGTCGGAGACTGATGAGGACTCTGGTTCAAGACAGAATCGGTAAGCTCCGGATCGCAGGCATAACCCACCTTGGTTTGGGTTCCCTCTCGGGCCCCAAAACGAACCTGAGCAGAGACATAGGCTCTGCTGGTGGGAGCGCGATCATTTCCCCCCGGTCGTTGTGCTGACGAATCATGTGCAATAACCTGGGTAAAGTTACTCGAATCTCGGCGTTACAGCGTCTTGAGGAGTAGGACCGTTCCAGTCCCTCAACAAAGAGCAGCTCCCAGGACCCTCCTCATTCAGAAAGAAGCGACCAGGCAAACAGATCCCTGTACGGTTGCCTCCAATCACTTGCGCGTACGTCCTGGTTGGTCTACGACCACCGACGTGCGGCGTCCTGTGACTGGAATCGTGAGCGGCGCATCTATCACGATCACCCTATATACCTAGCTCTTCCTGTCGTATGCCGAGGAAGTTGAAGGTATGGAGAGACAGAACTGACGCTACCCCCTCTCCCCCTGACGGTCGCCTTCCAATCACTTGCGGCGTACGTCCTGGTTGTCCTAAGCACCATACGGGCACGTGCGGCGTCGTGAATGGGATCGTGAGCGGGCACCTCTCACGATCACTCTAAGCGACCTCGCTCTTCCCGTGTTAGCCCGATGGAAGTTGAATGGTAGTGGAGAGGAGCAAGGACCTGACGCTCCCCCACGCTCGTGGCAGGACAGCGTTACGTGGGGGGCTGCAGCCGATCACCAACCCGCGGTCGGGGATCGATCTGCAGGCCTGGCCGTGAAGCTCCACCTGTGGCGAGCGGCTCGAATGAGCACTGCGACCCCGAGTCCCGTGCGTTCAGACGAGCTGTGCTGGTCACCGTATCCGCCCGGTACCTGTGGGAGCGGCGGGTTTTCAGGCGACCTGCAGAGATCGCTTTCGCCGTGAGACCGGTGAGCGTTCCTCGCGGCACGTTCAAAACCGCTGGTACCAGCCGGGCTGGTACCGTCGGGCGAGGGGACCTGCAGGGGGACCTTCTTCCCAGCCTCAACCCGTCGGCCGGTCAGAAGACCGTCAACGATCCACCCGACAGAGGGTTACCGGCTGGTCGCTGCGGTAGAAGCGGGCGCTGGACTGGCGATGAGCACTCTGAGACGGCTCCGACAGTCTTCTGCTCCGTGCCTCGGTCATGACGCTGAGCGAAACTCAGGCGTCTTACTTTGGCTGCACGGTCCCGAAGGAGACGTACACTCGAAACTTCCGCGGAACGAGAAAACCGAGCCGGGGTTTACCTGGCTTAGCAGCAGAGCTGCCAAGACCAGGCGAGGGGTGTACCAACGGTAGCCAGCACACCCTGGTACCAGTCTTTTCTTCTTCTCAGAAGGGAGAGGGCCCCGTTCCCGAAGGGAACAGGAGGACCAGCAGAAGAACCCCCCCGGTCACACCGGAATGGTGATCGCGCCTTCGAGTTCCCGAAGGAGTCTTCTTAGGGGGATAACAAACCCGGTTACCAGCTGGTCGCTGCAGAGAGCGGCCAGCTGGCCCGGCGAGAGGGCACCTGAGCGGTTCTCGCCAGGCCTTCTGCTCCGTTTGCCGTGTCTTGGCGCCGAGCGAACTCTGGTCGCCGAAAACTTTGGCTGCACGGTCTCCCGAGGAGAGCGTACACTCGGGATCTCCCAGCGACGAGGAGACGAGCCGGAACCTGCGTAGCGGCATCGCCGCTAGCACCAGGAGGAGGAAGTACCAGAGCTAACCGATACTCCTCTGGTCCCCCGTCTATCTCTTCTTACGGAAGGGAGACGGGCCGCCGCTCCCGAGGAGCAGGGAGGACCCAGCAGTAAGGACCCCCCGTCCCACCGAGGGTGGGACGGGCCCTTAGAAGTTCCCGAAGGAGACTTTCTAGGGGGGGGAGGCAGCCTTTCTTCTTCTGTCGGCTTATGGGCCTTAGAAGTC
Organism: Macrobrachium nipponense; assembly: GCF_015104395.2. Classification (NCBI taxonomy): domain Eukaryota; kingdom Metazoa; phylum Arthropoda; class Malacostraca; order Decapoda; family Palaemonidae; genus Macrobrachium; species Macrobrachium nipponense. The sequence continues at coordinate 86,477,407 of NC_061107.1, forward strand.
GAAGGGGGAAAGGAGGCAGCAAACAGACGAAGATGACACCTTCCTCTTCTTCGTCAGCTCACGCAGGACAGTCGTCAGGTCTCCATCCAGGCCGGAGTCGGGCCTATTGCGAAGCAAACACGGCCCGACTGCACCGGCCGGAAGACCTGGATGGGGAAGGACACACCATGGGCAGGACCATGCATGGAAGGCGCAGTGAAACCAGGAGCGACAGGAACAGCAACCAGCTCAGGAGCGGGCCAGGGACACAGCGGCAGCGGTAAACACAGAAGGGGACAGCCAAAGCCAGTAGCGGGCACCACTATCAGCGACAGGTACTGGCAGGACCAGCCATCGCCTGTAGAATCATCGGCAGCCAGAGTTGTACTGGGCGGCCGGGGCCAGGGGCGAGCTGCGGAACAGGCGGAAGTCGGGGCAGGCAACACGAAAGAAGAAAACACAGGCGGCGGCGGCATACCCCTCCTTCGGTACGGCGGCGAACCGGCCCTAGAAGCGGCAGACGGCCGTCACCGACACAGCATGGCGAGTGTATACCATGGGGAAGCAAGCATAAGCGGCTGAAGGGTTTGTAGGGCAGACCACTCCAAGGTCACCCACCCCCCCCGCCCCAGACCTCGCAAGACTCTGCAAGCAGATCGTGGATGCTAGGCACGCCCTGCAGCCGCAGTGGTCCATACCTGTCCAAGGGGCGTCTCCCCCGGCTGTAAGCACCTGCGGTAAGCACAGACAGATTAGTAAGAGGGGTTCCCTCACGCACGGGGGGGGGGGACATGCCCCACCCCGAACGGAAAGGAAAGACCCCAAAAACAAAATACGAGGAAGCGAGCGGGGGAGGGGGGCAGGAAAGACGACGAAGAATCGGATACCAAGAGGAGGCCGCGGGGGAGAGCTTTCGACGACTTCCTTGGCAGAACCTTCGCTTCCCCTCCCCCGCAAAGCAGTGAAAAGGAATATGAAAATGAAAAAAGAATACTTGCACTTGCGATTCACGCATAGAACTTAAAGAGGGAAAAATCAATTACGGTAAGAGCGGAACTTGATCCATATAATATGATGCTATCATAAATATATATGAAAATGAACAATTAGCACTTTCTATTTTCACTTTTCACAGCAATAAATTCGTAAGGATTAATTCCCGGGTAAGGAGCGGAAATTGATCCAAAATGACAAATTTGTCGAAAAATTGCATTTTTCCAACTATACAACCTGAGGTCCCTGTAACAATAGGAAGGTAACTAGCGGCAGCTGGGACGGTCGTAAGCTTCGAACAAGGGGAGAACGGTTAGTTAACTGCTTGTCCGATCGTGCGCGTGCCGCGCGCCCGAGAGGTGAAGAATCACTTTTGCTTTAGGCCCATGCAAAAAGTTGCAGAGTGGGGGTGGCATGAGGTGGGACTATATGTGTAAAGGACCTCAGGTTGCTTATAGTTAGGAAAAAAATGCATTTTCGGACAAATAGTATTTGCTTCGATCGTAATTACAACCCTCGGTCTTAACAATAGGAAGACTCACTTCTTGGTGGGAGGAATCTTGAGTCTTTGGTGAACAGGGACTGGGGTTGTCCAACCCTGAGTGCCTCCATGGTCGTAAGAGCCAAGGGAGGGATCCAAACCTCCCCACCCCCCTGTCCGATGATCGGGGTGTGCACCGCAGGATCAATGGTCAGACCCTCTGGGCCAAGTACTAAGAGAGAGGCAAAGCGTATCTCTCGTACCCGCAAGCAAAGAACTTCTTGTTCCTGTTGGCAAGAGAACAATCATAAAAATGATGGGTTGTCTCAATTTGGCATCCAATTACCTCCCCTTGTTGGGGGAAGTGAGGGATATTACTCCTAATCCCTTACTGAAAAGGGATATGGATGGTGCTCTAGTTGAGTAGCTCACCTGCATCTCGTCCTTAACCAGCAGGGGACGGACCGGGTCCCTCTACCCAAAGGTATGAGGGAAGAAAAAGATGGGAAGAGGAGCCAGTCACACTCTCATCCATCATCCATTCTTACGGTCACACCAGGACTCGATGCTGTTCAGCCTGCGAGGGTCTGGGTTAACTACACAACGTGTTGAGCAAACCACCACGGTTCCCAAGGAAAAAGATCCAAGGAACTGTGGGCAATATCCTGAAGGTAGAAGGAGGTGCATGCGGTCCGGTTGGACCAGGCGCCTGCCTTCATTACCTGCGCCACGGAGAAGTTTTCTTGCGGAACGCGAGAGAATGATGAAGAGGCGTCCACACTCATTCCTGGGTGTCGAGTTTCTTCAGACAGCTCCGTCGCACCTTCACAGGACAAAGCAGCATAGCCTTCGTATCGGAGGCGGGGTGACGTCCATTAGGGAGGGTATTGTGAAGGACTCGAAACCAATCGTCAGTTACGAAGGGTTCTGAGTCTTCGCTACGAAGATCGGTACGAAATCGAGCGTCACAAATCCCATCCCTTTGTGCTTGACTTCTCAAGAGAAGTCATGCAGTTACCTAAGACGAAAAGAAGGGAATAGTCGTATGACCTATCCCTCTCTCGACTTTGGTTATGTACAGTACTCATACTGACAAGCTATTAAGACGAAGTAATGATTGCTCTGGAACAACCGAACTAAGTCCACAGCATAGTTCGTAACTGACTCGGACGCTCTGACAGCTGCCGACTGACTGGTTCGGAATCAGTAGAGGCAAGTTGTCCAAGCATCCGGGTAAGTCACGTGACCTTCGCCCTTTAAAGAGTTATGCTGAGAGACCAAACAAATAAAATATTTGTTAGTCACCGATGCCGGACGGCGCGGCGATGATTCTCTTAATGCATAAGCTCAAAAGGCGAAAGTCAATTGCCTTCAAAAGACCGAGGTCCCTGATGGCAAGACAAAATCTCATAGACGTTGAATCTCAGCTTAAGGAGAAACAACACTATGTTGCGTTGAAGACGAAGGTAGGCAATGAATGCAACCTACGTCTTCCAGCTGAATCGAGAGAAGGAATCTCAAGATTCTAAACCTGTGCTTACAAATGACTGAAAACGCTAACCGCCATTTCATTGCTGTCCGTTGTGCAATGAAAGCGGGGCGTTCTTCAGTAATGAAACACAGGGGAGAGCCGCTTGAAGAACTGCTTCTCATGGGCTGAACGTTTGGAAGTAGAGCTGGCAGGTGTGGGAGTAGGCGATGTCTTTCAATACATCTGCTAATCCGGGGTGAACAATGAACAATTGTACACCTCCGAATACAAGATATTTGAGGACAAACTCAGATTCCGCAAAAATCATTCGCATTATCGGGATACGATGCAGCAAGAGACTATTACAGAATTCTGTTACCGTGCGGTAAACAGAAAGATGAGAGTCGAATAGATATCTCTGTTTAAAATTCTCGCAATACCGAAGACGATGAATACTAGCGTTTCTCAGCAGTAGATGGTCATTCATGTATGCGAGAATCCCGTTAATCAGAGACTTAAGTCCGTGATTGTTGGGCAGAGATACGGTTGTTATTCAATCAAAGCAGGTGAGAAAGACATAAACAACCGTCTATCTCAAAGCGGCAGCTGATACTGAAAATGCCTCGGGCAATTCAATACGCAGTAGCTGTCGCTGACTCGTCATCCTGAGTTTGCCAAGTAATCCTTTCCACGAAGGAATGCGTTCGGCTAGAACCACCGAGCATAAAAAGATATGCTCGAGCAATTATATTTAAGCGAAACAATTGAATTTCGGTAAATATAAAAGCTAAAATGGTGTTGTTGTGACAACACCATAAGTATATAAAATTGAAACTGGAAACTCCTGGGAGGTTGCAGGCAACCCGGGTTTGCAGTTCAATTAGAATACTTTTCGTCTAAGTCGCAATCCGTAGAATAACCAGGATATGCGCCTACCCCTCGGACCATTCAACTGCTTAGCAGAATCATGTCGCGAGGTTAATATACGTAGTATATTGTAGGATTCTGAACAACGATCTCCATCCTAAATTCTTTCCTTCAAGAAAACAAAATAAGGATTGGAGATCGACCACCTTCGTTCTCTATTAAAGAGAGTGAAGGAGAAGTCTTCCTCGAAGGAAAGCTTCAATGGTGAACAGAATACTAAGACGATAGTTCCAGCCAAAACTGGATATTCCCGTCCGTTCTTCTCTATTCCAGGTTGGTCGCCTACTGTGAGATAGTCTTCTTTCAGCAGCAGTCTTCTTCCTAATGCTAGAAAATTCCAGGAATTCGAGCATAGGCGAGGTTCCCGATTATCGTGTAAACATATCGGGGATTCTCGTCTCGCTCACTTTGGACCGTGGTCTCGCCTAAGGTTTGGAGATCGTAAGAAACTCTAAACACTCTGAATGCGCTAGAAATTCCGTAGAATTCTAAGCAGTCTGCGAAACCCCCACCGAATTCGTCAAACGATATCGGCTGGTGGTCCTCTCGATTCCCGTAGAAAATCGAGAATGGGGCAGGATCCCTCCTCAACGACCGGGGCTTACGTCAGGTAGGGACCGAAGGTCCCCCCTGGTAGCGCAGTCCCCAACGTGGGATCCTACAGAGAAATCTCTGTAGGATCCTTCCCCTTTTCCCTCGTAGCCGTAAGGAGAGAGGGAGGGAATGGGGGAGGAATTGGATACTCGCTCGCCTTCCCAGTGGAACTAGCAGTTGGAGAAGAGTAGGAGCAGCCATCGCCTTGCGGCGATGGCCTCTCAGAGTCTGGGAAAACGTATCGTCAGGAGAAAAACGTTTTTCCCGAGGAGGGTACGAACTCTCACTGTAGGTAAGGGTCTGCCGCCACTGTGAACGTCGTCTGGGTGGGGCTGATCGACACCTGACAGGAGAGAGCGATACGTCTCCGACTCATTCCAGTCCTCGTCGAGGTCGAAACCTCTCAGGAGGACCGAAGGAGTATTTTAAATACGGTGTCCGAAGACACGTAGAAACGCCGCTGTCGCAGTAGAGGAGGTGGAAGTAGCTTGATCGACCGGCCAGAACTGAGAGAGCCTTCTTGTCCGGAGACGAGAGACTCTGGTTCAAGACAGAATCGGTAAGCTCCGATCGCGGCATACCCACCGTCGGTTTGGGTCCCTCTCGGGCCCCAAAACGACTCGAGCAGAGACATGGGCTCTGCTGGTGTGGGAGCGGCGATCCTTCCCCCCGGTCGTTGTGCTGACGAATCAGTGCAATAACCTGGGTAAAGTTACTCTGAATCTCGGAAGTTTACAGCGTCTTGAGGAGTAGGACCGTCCAGTCCCTCCAACAAGAGCAGCTCCCAGGACCCTCCTCCTCAGAAGAAGGACCAGCAACAGATCCCTGACGGTTGCCTCCAATCACTTGCGCGTACGTCCTGGTTGGTCCTAAGACCAACCTGGCACGTGCGGCGTCGTGACGGGATCGTGAGCGGCGCATCTCTCACGATCACTCCTATATACCTAGCTCTTCCTGGCGTTATGCCGAGGAAGTTGAAGGTATCGGAGAGACAGAACTGACGCTACCCCCACCCCCTCTCCCCCTGACGGTCGCCTCCAATCACTTGCGCGTACGTCCCTGGTTGGTCCTAAGACCATACGTGGCACGTGCGGCGTCGTGACGGGATCGTGAGCGGCGCACCTCTCACGATCACTCCTAGCTACCTCGCTCTTCCCGGTGTAGCCCGAGGAATTGAAGGTAGTGGAGAGACAGACCTGACGCTTCCCCCCGCTCGCTGGCAGGACCAGCGTACGTGGGGGGCTGCAGCCGATCACCAAACCCGCGGTGGGGATCGATTCTGCAGGCCTGGCCGTGCCGCTCACCTGTGGCGAGCGGCTCGACTGAGCACGTCGACCCCGGTCCCGTGCGTCAGACGAGCTGCTGCTGGTCACCGTATCCGCCCGGTCCCTGTGGGAGAGCGGCGGTCAGGTGACCTGCAGAGCTCGCTTTCGCCGTGAGGACCGGTGAGCGTCCTCGCGGCACGTCAAACCGCTGGTACCAGCCGAGGCTGGTACCGTCGGTCGAGGGGACCTGGGGGACCTCTTCCCAGCCTCAACCCGTGGCCGGTCAGAGACCGTCACGTCCACCCGAGGTACCGGCTGGTCGCTGCGAGAGCGGCCGCTGGCCTGGCGAGAGTCACCTGAGCGGCTCTCGACAGTCTTCTGCTCCGTGCCTCGGTCATTGACGCTGAGCGAACTCAGGCAGTCTTAACTTTGGCTGCACGGTCACCCGAAGGAGATCGTACACTCGGAACTTCTCGCGGACGAGAAACCGAGCCGGTACCTGGCTTAGCAGCAGAGCTGCCAAGACCAGGCGAGGGTGTACCAGCGGTAGCCAGCACACCCTTGGTCCCCGTCTTCTTCTTCTCAGAAGGGGAGACGGGCCCCGTTCCCGAAGGAACAGGAGGACCAGCAGAAGAACCCCCCCGTCACACCGGAATGTGACGAGCCCTTCGAAGTTCCCGAAGGAGTCTTCTTAGGGGGAAACAAAACCCGGTTACCAGCTGGTCGCTGCGAGAGCGGCCGCTGGCCTGGCGAGAGTCACCTGAGCGGTTCTCGCCAGCCTTCTGCTCCGTGCCGTGGTCTTGGCGCCGAGCGAACTCTGGCGCCGAAACTTTGGCTGCACGGTCTCCCGAGGGAGAGCGTACACTCGGGATCTCCCGCGAACGAGAGACCGAGCCGGAACCTGGCGTAGCGGCATCGCCGCTAGCACCAGGCGAGGAAGTACCAGAGCTAACGATACTCCTCTGGTCCCCGTCTATCTCTTCCTTACGGAAGGGGAAGGACGGACGGCCCGCTCCCGAAGGAGCAGGAGGACCAGCAGAAGGACCCCCCGTCCACCGAGGTGGGACGGGCCCTTAGAAGTTCCCGAAGGAAGGAGACTTCTTAGGGGGGGGGAGGCAGCCTTCTTCTTCTTCGGCTTATGCCTTAGAAGTCGAAGGGGAAGAGGCAGCAACAGACGAAGATGACACCTTCCTCTTCTTCGTCAGCTCACGCAGGACAGTCGTCAGGTCCTCCATCCAGGCCGGAGTCGGGCCTATTGCCGAAGCAACACGGCCCGACTGCACCTGTCCGGAAGGACCTGGGACTGGGGAAGAACACCAACCATGGCAGGACCAGCATGGACAGGCGCAGGAACCAGGAGACGACAGGAACAGCAACCAGCCTCAGGAGCGGCAGGAACAGCGGCAGCGGTAAACACAGAAGGGACAGCCAAGCCAGTAGCGGGAACCACATCAGCGACAGGTACGGCAGGCCCAGCCATCGCCTCGTAGAATCATCGGCAGCCAGCGTGGTACTGGCGGCGGTCCAGGGGCGAGCTGCTGGAACAGCGGAAGTCTGGGGCAGGCAACACGAAGAAAACAGGCGGCGGCGGCACATACCCCTCCTCGGTACGCGGCGACCGGGCCCTAGAAGCGGCAGACGGCGTCACCGACACAGCATGGGGAGTGTAGACCAGCGGGGGGAAGCAGCATAAGCGGCCGTGAAGGTTGTAGTGGAGACCACTCCAAGGTCACCGCCCCAGACCTCGCTAGACTCTGCAGCAGATCGTGGATGCTAGGCAACGCCCTGCAGCCGCAGTGGAGTCCATACCTGTCCAAGGTCGTCTCCCACGGCTGTAGCACCTGCGGAGGTAGCACAGACAGATTAGTAAGAGGGGTTCCCTCACGCACGGGGGGGGAGACATGCCCCCACCCGAACGGAAGGAAGACCCCAAAAAACAAAATACGAGGAAGCTGAGCGGGGGGGCAGGAAAGAAGACGAAGAATCGGCTTACCAAGGGAGTCGCGGGAGGAGCTTTTCCGACGACTTCCTGGCAGACCTTCGCTTCCCCTACCCCCGCACAGCAGTGAAAAGTAATATGAAAATGAAACAGAATACTGCACTTGCGATTCACTTCATAGAACTTAAAGAGGGAAAAATCAATTCCCGGTAAGAGCGGAACTTGATCCATAATAATATGATGCTATCATAAATATATATGAAAATGAACAATACTGCACTTGCTATTTTCACTTTCACAGCAATAAATCGTAAGGATTAATTCCCGGGTAAGAGCGGAAATTGATCCAAAATTAAATTTGATGCAATTAATAAATGAAAATGAAAGAAAACTGCATTGCGAATCCACTTTCATTGCATTCTATTCATACAAAATAAGAGGCTCTTGCCGAGCGCAATCAAGCTCTCGGCAACGAAACGCACAGGCAAAAATATAATGAAAAAGAGTACTTACATCTTTCAATTACACACTTTCGCAAAATACATGGACTCGGCGTGAGTGCGCCCCCGCCCTCGGCACCGAGACATAATTCAAGGGTTCAATTCATGAAAAAGAGCGGAAATCGCCGTCTCTACGGCGATAGCTCCATGTTGATTCATAATTAAGTAATGAAAATGAAAACAGTGTACTACAGTTTCATTTTCAAGTCAAACCAAACCATTAGTAGAAAACACAATATAAACAAAGCATACGACGATGAAGCGGGCAGAGAGCGATGACGAACACGTCCTTCACACCCGCGGCCGAAAGCAAAAGTGATTCTTCACCTCTCGGGCGCGCGCACGATCGGACAAGCAGTTAACTACCGTTCTCCCCTTGTTCGAAGCTTACGACCGTCCCAGCTGCCGCTAGTTACCTTCCTATTGTTAAAGGACCGAGGGTTTGTATTACGTATCGGAACAAATTAAATTTGATGCAATTAATAAATTGAAAATGAAAAGAAAAACTGCATTGCGAATCCACTTTCATTGCATTCTATTCATACAAAATAAGAGGCTCTTGCCGAGCGCAATCAAGCTCTCGGCAACGAACGCACAGGGCAAAAATATAATGAAAAAGAGTACTTACATCTTTCAATTACACACTTTCGCCCAAAATACATGACTCGGCGCGAGTGCGCCCGCCCTCGGCACCGAGACATAATTCAAGGGTTCAATTCATGAAAAGAGCGGAAATCGCCGTCTCTACGGCGATAGCTCCATGTGATTCATAATTAAGTAATGAAAATGAAAAACAGTGTACTTACAGTTTCATTTTCAAGTCAAACCAAAACCATTAGTAGAAAACACAATATAAACAAAGCATACGACGATGAATGGGGGCGGGCAGAGAGCGATGACGAACACGTCCTTCACACCCGCGGCCGAAAGCAAAAGTGATTCTTCACCTCTCGGGCGGCGCAGGTGCGCGCGCACGATCGGGACAAGCACAGTTAACTAACCGTTCTCCCCTTGTTCGAAGCTTACGACCGTCCCAGCTGCCGCTAGTTACCTTCCTATTGTTAAAGGACCGAGGGTTTGTATTACGTATCGGAACAACAGTTGTTTACTAACAAACAAGCCGGTTAGGGACCGTTTTCCGATTGTTGTGATGAAAGTGCCCCAGCGTCTGTGGGTGCAAGTGGTGTGCGGATTTATCACAGGAAATGGAAGTTTATTGACACAAGCGACTTCGTAAACATCGAGATGGCGTCAATCTTCTAAATATTTTGAGTTGTAAGTAAAAATGTTGAACGCGTTTTGGTGAGATTTGGACTGCCTTGTACCACCATTTCACTACCCTCTGTTTAAATCTTAAAATTGGCCTTAATTTCTAACTTTGGAGAAAATACTTACTTCGAAAGGAGAGTAGAGGTCTTTAGCTCCGTTTCTCACCAACAACAAGTCGCGACTGATGCCCATCTCCAATGTCAGGACGCGTTATAATGTACTTTTTTTGGGGTTGTACACGTTGATCGTACATGGTCCACCCCTGTTCCATGCAGTTTTTAACCCTATTCTTGTTTTACCATTTAAATATAGAGCGAATAAGACCTGTCTACCGTGATAAGGGTTGGTAGTCGCTGGTGTTTCCCCCCAAGTACTTTTTTGGAGGGTGGCATGCCGCGATCGTCAGTTAGTTGATCTAGGCCATGCGGTTGTTTACCCTATATCACAATATGTTGATGAAACTTCAATCTTTTGAATGGTACTATGCTTAAAGTTGTAATTGTATTCTTGTTTCACCAATTAAATATCGAGTGAATAAGGCCTGGCCAGCACGATGACGATTGATCGTCTGCGGTTGCTTACCCTAGTCTACCTGGGTAGCCTAACCTCCGCCGCCGGGCCCCAACCTGACCCGGCACAAATGAGCCTTGATCCCGGCCTTAATGTACTTGCTACCATTCAGCCTGGTTAAGCATGTCTAAGGGCGATTTTTGGAAGCAAATTTCTGAATGGAATGGCCGCTGACCTATCCTTTGACATTTGGCCTGGCCTGAACGAGACGCTATAGCTAGTAGGTACCTAGGCTAGTATACTACCTAGTAGGTACACCATAACAAAATTTTAAAAATGAAGCTTAGGCTCAAGTTGAGACAAAATGGAGAACTGTTGTATTTAAAGAACTTTTAACTGCCTATTAAACCAATTATGGCTCGTACTTACGTAGTTCCGGTTACTTGGAAAGGGAGGAAAGTCTATTCATAAGATGTAGCCAACTAAGCCAATTGTCAGTTTGTAAACAATCTGACAATAACACATGTTTATAAGGTCACAGACTCCCGGTAACCTTTCGGATAAGAAGATCGAATTAATCTAGTTCAGTTCTTTTTAGACGTGTTTTATTGTCTATATTGGTACGTATCGATGTTCTTTTGTTTTTATGGACTGCATATTGTTTCGCTTATCTTTACGTTTGGCCAATCAGTCTTCGCCGTGTACTTTTAGCCTTTGCTGATGCAAGAGAATGAAGAAATGAATAAACAAACAAATAAATTAGTAAATAAATAAATAAGGAAAGGAGAACAAATAATATGAAAGCAGGGAGATAAAAGAGAAACGGAGGAAGGGAAAAGAAAAGACACACTTTTGTGAAAATGCGGTTGTAAGGTGTAGCCTATCGATATTAATACACAATTTAAGATATATTCAATCCCCGTATACTAATCACGCAGACACAGCATCTGTTAGAAAGGTTACACGATTACTTCCTTTTTTTACCTTTAATTCCAGACTTGTTTTCTAGTTTGTTACGCATCTCATGGAAGCAGATTTAACAGGTTAATATCAGAAGGAAATCAGTAATATTGTTGTAATAATAATTGGCCCATTGTCGACACTAGCGATATATTCAATCGAAGCGATTGCTCATTTGTCAACCGTCCCTCCCCCATTCCCAAGAATTCCATGGACCTTCCCTTCACTGGCCGTGTAGAATCCATAGAAACGTTCTCTCTCTGTTTAATATTCGTTTCTCTCTCTCTCTCTCTCTCTCTCTCTCTCTCTCTCTCTCTCTCTCTCTCTCTCTCTCTCTCTCTCTGTACTACGTGTTATTCGTAAATATAATTTTCTTATATAACTGAACGCAACAACAATAACTAGAATGAAAAACTAGCAAAATTATACATAACAGGTAATTTACAGCACCATATGCACATCCAAAATGAGTACCTATACACACGCATATTTTTCCCGGTATAACAAACATATGCATTGACTTTCTCATTATACGGCTTGTTCCAAACTAAATGTAAAATCCACACAGACGTCAGAAAATTAGAAAGTCTTGATTTTCCTTGAATTATTACATGTTTTACCTAATTTTAAGTATGAATTTCTTTTACAATACTGAGGCCGCATCTTGGTTCAGATAAAAATAAAAACTGTAAGTCTAGTCTTCTATGGGCGCAATTTTACTGAAAATCTAAGTGCTTTGGACGTTCAATTCCGATAACTAGCTAAACGTATTTCTGGCTTTGGTAAGCACTAAGCAGCCAGCGCAACTCAAACAACAGATAAGATCATAAGAATCAGGTTGTTGAGTAATTTCCCGGGTAGGTTATGATAGACTGACATGATGTTCAGTAAACCTCGTACATCATTACTGAATTGAGCATTTACAGATAAAATGCTTTCCAATAACACAAATACACGACGCACAACGTCTTGGCTTTGATAGTCTTACGAGCATGCTCCTTGCTGTGCTTCTATTTCTGGATAGGCCCTTTACACCTATTTTAGATTGAATTCCTTCTTAATGGTTAGCAAATGAAGCTCAGTAATGGCGTTCTTGCTGTAAGGGTTTATTCATTATTGATTACAGATTTTATTCATTATTAATTGTGCGCATGCTACATTAGACAGGGCTGGGCTTGCGTAATCTATAACAGTCAGTGGCGTATCTATGATTATGTTGGAAGGGGAAACGGGGAAGGGGGTGGGGGGGGGGGGGGGGGGCGGTGTTGGTAGAACCATCTTATAGTCAAAATTTCTTCTAATGAAATCAGATTGTGGCTTTAAGGGTTTTGATGACTAAATTAGTACTCTGTAACCTTTACAGAGAACATACATAACAATACACTAAATAGTTATAAGATTTCCTGTATACGTAGCATATGAAGACACATTTGGACTTGATCAAAAATAACGGCATAAAAAGGATGAGAGGGAATAGGAGGAGGGAAGAGGAGGAACTCGAAGTGAGGGGAATGAAGAGGAAGATGAAAAATGCAAGGCAAAAGAAAGGAAAGTGAGGAAGGGAAAGAAGTGGAATAAAATAGGAGACAATATATTGAATGGGAGGGAGAGCAGGAGCAAGAAAAGACAGGTGAGCGTAAGAGGAGAATGAAAATGAAGAAGAAAAGTAGAAATAGAAGTAATGACAGGAGAACAAAATGAGAGAGAGAGAGAGAGAGAGAGAGAGAGAGAGAGAGGAGAGAGAGAGAGGAAAGGAAGGAGGATAGAGAATAAGAAGAGGAGGAGAAAGACTGGAAGAACGAGAGAATTATGGAAGAGAGAGAGAGAGAGAGAGAGAGAGAGAGAGAGAGGAGAGAGAGAGAGAGAGAGAGAGAGAGAGAGAGAGAGAGAGAGAGCAGAAGGAAAAGGGAATTGAGACGAAAAGGAAAGGAAAAAGGATGGAAGGGAAAATGGCCGTGGAACAAAGTAAAGCAGATGGAAGAGAACGAAGAAAGGGAAGGTTATATATCTAAAGGAAGGAAGGAGTGAGAAAAGAAAAGTTAAGAAGCTTAGAGTAAATAATGAAAAGAAAATTTAACTTCCTTCCCAGTGGATTCTGCGTAACAGAAATATATATATATATATATATATATATATATATATATATATATATATATATATATATAAATAAATGTATGTACTATACATGTATGTACTATGTATATATATATATATATATATATATATATATATATATATATATATATATATAACATTCATTGAATAGAATGGCTTTCTCACTGTTAACCAGCTTTTTTGAAATGCTTCATATTTTCTAATTATTTTCTTTACTTCATTGTTCAGGTTACTAATGGACACATAATGGGGTGCTTCCATTTACTCCAGTATTTTTACACGCGGACAGCTGTTTCGTCAACCTATACGTATTGACGTTTCAAGCGTACTGATACAAATATGTTGTTGTTGTTTTTGATTTAGCTGACCTTGTGTCAGCACGGGCTCTTGCTCACAGAGCAGCCCGTAACGAATACAAATATGTTGTTGTTTAAGATTAAGCTGGCCTTGTGCCAGCACGGGCTCTTGCTCACAGAGCAGCCCGTAATATACAAATATGTTGTTGTTTTTGATTTAGCTGACCTTGTGTCAGCACGGGCTCTTGCTCACAGAGCAGCCCGTAAATACAAATATGAGCCTACATGCGTTTGTGACGTCATGACGGACGGAAAGGTAGTACAATTGCAGATACCTAGTTTTAAGTATTTACAAAAGACTATAGTGGAACATAAAATAAGACAAATAAATAAATATGTTAACAACAGAAATTATATAAAAAAGTTGAAAGAAGTTATATATACACATATACATAAATATATATTAATTACATATATGTTTAATTCACTGAAAGTCAGTGTGCGCTCCTGTCCGCGTGTGGGGGTTTTGTCCCACGCGGTTGAAGGTCTGCCTCCTACACGAGGGCAAGGAACGGTCTGCCTCACGTTGGATGTTAAGGCTGGGACGTTGCATTGCGATGCTGACTGCTTCTGATATCAATAAACGATTGTAGTTGCCTTCCTTGTGTATTATTTTGGTGTTTGTGAGAAGTTCTTGTAATGATGGTTTTTATTGTGGGTATCCACAAAGTGCTGATGAATGGCTCCTTGGTTTCTGTGGGCCTGCATGCGACGTTTGAGTGTGGTGGTTGTGTGCCGATATAGCATTTTTGGGGGACTGACATTGCCTCGTCAGCACAGACAAATTTGTATACCTATATCAGATTTAACCTCTTTCTCCGTCGATGGGGCCGTACTATTTTTCATTACCAAAGAGGCCGTAAGGTTTGGTTTGCAGTAAATCCTTGCTGTTATTTTGTTATATGGCGCTAGGGGGGTGGTTCCTCTTCGCAGTATACCAAGGATGGCTTTCCTTTCATCTTCGTGGTGTTTGTTGTATGGTATCTGATGGTATATCACTATTTCTTTGTCTTTGTCTTGTGTGTTGTTCCTCGGGGTCGGATTATGGAAAGCCTATCTCTGTTTTTGACAACTTGCTGGATCATGTCATCTGGATATCCGTTATTTGTGAGCAGTTGTTGAACTCTGTTGATTTCTTCGTTAGTCGCTTTCCACGTGGAACAGTGTGTTATGGCACGTTTTATGTATGCATTTACCACAGATCGTTTATATGCATCAGGGCATTCTCCTCTAGCATTTAAGCATCTTCCAGCGTCTGTCTTTTTAGTGTACCGCTCTGAGAAACCACCATTACCGATCCCCGAAAAAATCTTAAAAGAGATGCTGGAAGCATGTACAAAGGAAAGGCACCATTCCATCCTCACATAGGGGCGAAATATATCGACAAAAGGACGGCGTGGCAATGGGTTCCCCCTCGGGGTTCTTTTCGCAAACGCATACATGGCACACACAGAAGAGGTCACATTTGAAGAACACCCAAAACCCAGAATCTATGGGAGATATATTGATGATATCTTTATCACAACAAAGGGCGACAATGACATAGAAGAATTAGTAAATAAACTCCAAGCAAATTCTACATTAAATTTACGGTAGAAAGAAAGTGATGAGAAGATCCTCCCTTTCTTGGACGTACTTGTGACCCAAAAGAACAACAAATACAATACCACCGTATACACTAAAAAGACAGACGCTGGAAGATGCTTAAATGCTAGAGGAGAATGCCTGATGCATATAAACGATCTGTGGTAAATGCATACATAAAACGTGCCATAAACACACTGTTCCACGTGGAAAGCGAACTAACGAAGAAATCAACAGAGTTCAACAATGCTCACAAATATAACGGATATCCAGATGACATGATCCAGCAAGTTGTCAAAAAGAGATTAGAGGCTTTCCATAATCCGACCCCGAGGAACAACACACAAGACAAAGACAAAGAAATAGTGATATACCATCAGATACCATACAACAAAACACCACGAAGATGAAAGGAAAGCCATCCTTGGTATATGCGAAGAGGAACCACCCCTAGCGCCATATAACAAAATAACAGCAAGGATTTACTGCAAACCAAAACCTTACGGCCTCTTTGGTAATGAAAAATAGTACGGCCCCATCGACGGAGAAAGAGGTTAAATCTGATTAGTATACAAATTTGTCTGTGCTGACGAGCAATGTCAGTCCCCCCAAAAAATGCTATATCGGACACAACACCACACTCAAACGTCGCATGCAGGCCCACAGAAACCAAGTAGCCATTCATCAGCACTTTTGTGGTATACCCAATAAAAAACAATTCAAAAACCATCATTACAAGAACTTCTCACAAACACCAAAATAATACACAAGGAAGGCAACTACAATCGTTTTATTGATATCAGAAGCAGTCAGCATCGCAAATGCAACGTCCCAGCCTTAACATCCAACGTGAAGGCAGACCGTTCCTTTGCCCTTGTGTAGGAGGCAGACCTTCAAACGTGTGGGACAAAACACACGCGGACAGGAGCGCACACTGACTTTCAGTGAATTAAACATATATGTAATTAATATATATTTAGTATAAGTGTATATAATAACTTACTTTCAACTATATAATTTCTGTTGTTAACATATTTATTTTATTTGTCTTATTTTATGTTCCACTATAGTCTTTTGTAAATACTTAAAACTAGGTATCTGGCAATTGTACTACCTTTCCGTCCTCATGACGTCACAAAACGCATGTAGGCTCATATTTGTATCTACGGGCTGCTCTATGAGCAAGAGCCCGTGCTGGCATAAAGCCAGCTTAATCCTAAACAACAACAACATATTTGTATCAGTACGCTTGAAAACGTCAATACGTATAGGTTGACGAAACAGCTGTCGCGTGTAAAAATACTGGAGTAAATGGAAGAATCCCATTATGTGTCCATTAGTAACCTGAACAATGAAGTAAAGAAAATAATTAGAAAATATGAAGCAATTTCAAAAAGCTGGTTAACAGTGAGAAAGCCATTCTATTCAATGAATGTTGTATCCGTGAAAAATTGTGCCCTAGAAGTAATATATATATATATATATATATATATATATATATATATATATATATATATATATATATATATGAATACATATATATATATATATATATATATATATAGATATATATATATATCTAAATATATATGAAACACACACACACATATATACCTACACATACATACATATATACACATATATAGCTACACATATACGTATGAAATGATAGCCTCTGCTGTAACCCGCCAGTATTCTAAGAAATTCAAAAGGCCAATCAAAATACTATATTTTTCCTGTTAACAGAGTTTTTGATTAACCTTTTGAGTTCATATATAGATATATATATATATATATATATAATAATCTATATTATATATATATATGATATATATATATATATATATATATATTTACTATATATATATATATATATATTATATATATATATATCTATATATATTATATATATATAAGATATATATATATATATATATATATATATTTATATATTATATATATATGATATATATATATAAGTCCTGCTCAGGCTGTCAAACCACATTATCTCATCACCTAGCGTACTTAGACGACCAGTCAAAAAAGGTCGAAGATTTTCATCTTTTGGATTTGTTCCCTGACAGGAATATTAGAGGCAGGATAATGCTTGCACCGAGCACGCACAACGAGCATCCTTCCAGCCAGCAGTATTCCTCTGGGTCAATATGATTAACATATCTGAAAGCTCATCCCCACATAAATAACCTTTTGACAAAAATCTCCGGACCAACAGACGCTGAGAGACTGAAATCTCTCAGTGCCCTGTGAGGATGACGATAGATGCGAGAGATAAGGTTCAAAGGTTGTAAAAAAGAATGATACGAGACGTACTCGTATAGCTATATTTCAAGATAGCTGCGTTTCCTCTGTCAATGGCGCGTTTAAGCCATTTCCAGACGATTCCAGGCACCCGCAACAAACTCAGGAGATTTTCAGGTTAACACGGACCCATCGACTTCTTCAGCAACTACGTACGCCGACATGATTATGACGATTCCCTTTTCGTAATGGCCACTGGGGACGACAACATCGATAACTCTACGAAAATAGTTTGTCGTGAGTTATTAAATCATGATTCGGGGTCGATCATTGTGACGCGGAAGCATGTAGGAAGTAGAATGTTAGTTGAGTTACTTACGTAATAGCGAGGTGAAATCACACAAACACGATGTTGGAGCATCGCTTTATCAATTTTATCATCCCGGCTTCTGGAGGAACAACTTGGTGATGCTCGTCCAGATATACTGCATCGTAAAGGGCCGTTTAATAATGCACCCGGGGTACCTGTGTCGTGTGTCAGGACAAGAGGTCGTAACGCCAGCGATTCATTATCGGAAATTGAAACCAAGGTTAAGAGACATAAGGATGTTGGTCCCGTCGTCATGACCTTGACCCTTCTCTGCCTACTGATCCTTCCAGGTGTTCATAATCCGCGCGGTTTCTTGTGTTTTTGGGTTCTTTTCTATTGTAGATTCTGTGGTTTTGCTTGATTGGCTGTCTTCAAATTCATTTCCAGTGTTGCCTGCCATGACATTGTTTGTGCAGGTTATGAAAGCATTCTCTATAATCAGCTTGGCCGTTTTGTTTGTGTTCCTGTACAAAAAATGAACATTTCCCCAATCTATTTGAGGGTCTCTTTCCCAGCTGTGCTTAGCGACTGCCGACGTCTGATTACAGTGCCTTGTGTTTTATATGTGTTTTTTTGCTTCGTTTTTTGCACGATAAGCCGCTTCCTATCACTTTGAAATTAGCTTTCTGTTGATGGTTTGTCCGGGGCTGTGATTATTTTCTACCCTTTCAAATACTCCTTTAATGCCCTTTCCCTCTCCCCAGAATCGTTTTTTCTTGCCTTAATCATGTGTGCCCTTTCTTACCAACATTTAGGATATCCCAATCTCCTAAAATTCTCCCTCGGGTATTCCAGCTCTTCATCCAAGAATTCGGGACTGCAAATCCTATATGCCCTAATGGCCAACCTTCTCATTACTCCCACTTTAATTTCTTTCCTATGACTGGAGAACATATGTATGTATGAATTGGTGTGTCTTCTCCCTGTTTACCTTAATATTTTTGTTTTTTTAACTTTCCCCTTCCCTCTTTACCAGTACGTCCAATAAAGAAATTTCTCCCTCCTCATCTATTGTGAACTTTATTTGTTCATTTAGTTTATCTGTTTTTCTAAGAGATTGTGTAGTTCTTCCCCTTCTCCCTGATAAATAATCAAGATGTCATCCACGTATCTTACCCATCTGATGTTGTTCAAGTTCCCTTTATTTAATTTACCCTCCTCTTCCGTTTCAAAACATTAATTGAAAATGTTAGCCAAGATCGGGGAAAGACTCGAATCCATAGCCACACCATTTTTTGGAAGTAATATATATATATATATATATATAATATATATATATATATAATATATATATATATATATATATGGGGATACAATCCACAATGAAGTAAATTCCTCTTGTAGTTTAAAATATATGTTGCTTGTATAGGATTAAAGCTTTCGACCATCAACTGTGGTCTTGTTCACTAAAGTGTGTTATGTCACCTCAGTTCCTTGAGGTGACATAACACACTTTAGTGAACAAGACCACAGTTGATGGTCGAAAGCTTTAATCCTATACAAGTAACATATATTTTAAACTACAAGAGGAATTTACTTCATTGTGGATTGTATCCCCATTTACTTAGAGGTACGACATAGTACCTGGCTTCTGCATATATATATATATATATATATATTATATATATATATATATGTATATATATATATATATAATATATATATATATGTTGTATGTATGTATGTATGTGTATTAAATTGTGTATGTATGTATATATATATATATATAAAGATAAATGCTACGAAGGAAAAATAAACGAAGGAGGTCTGCAAGATCTTTCGACTTTAAAAAGGCCTTTACTGAGCAGATACTGACATAAATACGAGAAAAGACAATACAAGAAGATTCGTATAACTGACAGATAGGGATTATAAAGAGATTAGTACCTAGAATCCGACACACCTGGAAGATAAGAAACCTTCCCAAACAAGCATAAACAATGGGTGCAATTAAAGGTTTAAGACAATCATCTCAGATACAATTTCCTGTAAAGTGGTATCGTTACGTTGATGATTGTTTAGCTGTTCTTCCTGTCGGTATTGATGTAAATTATTTACTCTCTAAATTAAATAACCAGGTACCATCGATTAAGTTTACTCTAGAATTAGAAAAAAAAAGACAATTGCCTCCCTTTCTTAGACGTTTTGATACATAGAGAACCATTTCAATGTAAATTCAGTATTTATAGGAAACCGACTAACAACTTAACTTATGTTCATTTCTTCTCAGGCCACCATCTTAATATAAAAATATCAATTTTTTCCTCTACGTTTTTACGAGCATTGCAAATTATCAGTCCACAATATTTGGATCAAGAAATTGAATACATAAGAAAAATAGGGAAAGATTTATGCTATCCTTCACATATATTAGACATTTGTTATAATAAAGCCCACAAAAAGTTTTATACTGTAAAAAACACACAGAAAGAAAATTCTAAGAACATTCTCAGTTTGCCTTATTTTAACGGATTTGAAACCATTAAACCATTGTTAAAAGCTTTTAATGTCAACCTTGTTTTTTCCTATAATAACACACTAAAAAGAATGTTAAAAAAAATGGCCCCAGAGAAAGTAACAACATAATATATAAAATTCCATGTATGGATTGTCCCTCATTTTATCTCGGACAGTCCAGCAAAGGTTTAGAAGTAAGGCTAAGCCAGCATAAATATTCTGTAAAAACTGGGCAAAAATCTAATCCATTATTCATTCATTTAAGTGAAAACAACCACCGAATAAATTGGATTGATAGTTCAGTAATTGCAAGGTCAAGAGATGTCTTATCACGAAATCTTTTAGAATCTTGCTTTAATACACTTACTTTTCATTGTAAATTTCAATGTTAGTCGTGGCCTTTTTCATTTAGACCCTTGTATCTGTAACATGTTTTTAAGAATGACCTCAAAGATATAATTACCGACTTAAATAAAACTAAAAATCTAGTTGCCTTAGAGTTATTAATTTTTGTTGTAATGTATGTCTGTCATGGATTGTGAATATGGTCTTGTTTACCAAGTTCTGAATAGCTGTCACCTATAAT
Source organism: Macrobrachium nipponense (assembly GCF_015104395.2). Lineage (NCBI taxonomy): Eukaryota > Metazoa > Arthropoda > Malacostraca > Decapoda > Palaemonidae > Macrobrachium > Macrobrachium nipponense. The sequence continues at coordinate 86,498,022 of NC_061107.1, forward strand.
CCCTTAATTGTCTGGAAATTGTATCTGAGATGATTGTCTTAAACCTTTAATTGCACCCATTGTTTATGCTTGTTTGGGAAGGTTTCTTATCTTCCATTGGGAAATGTGTCGGATTCTAGTACTAATCTCTTTATAATCCCTATCTGTCCAGTTATATACGAATCTTCTTGTATTGTCTTTTCTCGTATTTATGTCAGTATCTGCTCAGTAAAGGACGGACTTTTAAAGTCGAAAGATCTTGCAGACCTCCTTCGTTTATTTTTCCTTCATGGCATTTATCTTTATTTATGGATTTATCACGTTCCTAACTTCGTGATTCAGTTATACATATATATATATATATATATATATATATATATATATATATATATATATATATATATATATATATATATATATCTAATAAAAGGAGCCCATAAAAACACCAAAATATAGAGAGAAAAGTACTATATTTCAGAGACTGCTGTCTCCCTCTTCAGGTAGATGAATGAGAAAAGTTTACAGAAAAGGTGGTATTTATACCAAGAGGTCCATCCACAGCCAAGCCAATTTAGGTCGCCCCCGCTGATAATCTTCCTTTAATAATCAGAGACACGACAGAATACAAATTTACCATATACAGAAAACCAACGTTCTCACTTTCATACATTCACTACTTTAGCTATCAAGACATTGCTATCAAGATAGGTGTAGCCAGCAACCTGTTCTTAAGAGCCTTACGAATTTGTTCCCCAGATTTCCTGGAAAAAGAATTTGAACTAATTCGCAAGCAACTTTCGTCTTTAAAGTATCCTGACCATATAATTGAGAAAGCAATTCACAAAGCAAACGTAATTTTCTACCGACCCCCTGAAGACAAGACCAGAGATACACCCAACAATAAAATAAAAATTCCACACCGGGACACGATTAAGGAGGTGACTCAGACCCTCGGAAAATCTAACCCTTTTGCATTTACTTACCCAAACACCTTAGCCAAATCCCTGATTAACGTCCAACAAAAGACATCTCCCAAGGACACTGGGGTTTACCAAATCCCATGCCAGGACTGTGACCAATCTTACATCGGATTTACAGGTAAATCACTTCCCCAGAGATTAATACAACACAAACGGTCAGTTAGGTATGGACAACAGAACTCAGCTATTTTCAACCATATAAATGAAACATAACCATGAATAAACTGGAATTGTACTTGTTAATTTTTATAAAGCAGAAAACTGCCCGGAACAAGAGTCAAATGATGGAATCGGCCTTAATAAAAGAGAGACAGGTAATGAACATCTCAAAAGAAGCATGGATTTCAGATATAATTGACAAGGTTTTCATTCAACCAACGCTTAAGAAGATTAAAGGAAGATTATCAGTGGGGGTGACCTAAATTGGCTTGCCTGTGGATGGACCCCTTGGTATAAATACCACCTTTTCTGTAAACTTTTCTCATTCATCTACCTAAAGAGGGAGACAGCAGTCTCTGAAATATAGTACTTTTCTCTCTATATTTTGGTGTTTTTATGGGCTCCTTTTATTAGATGGAATTCTGTTGTAATAGAAACATTTTTACCAGTAGCAGTCTTATATATAGATATATATATATATATATATATATATATATATATATATAAATATAAAACACATACATACATACAAACAATATAAATAAATATAATATATATATATATATATGTGTGTGTGTGTGTGTGTGTGTGTGTGGGTGCGTGTGTGTGTGTGGTGTGTGTGTGTGCAGGCGTGTGTGTGTGTGTATCAATGAATCACGAAAATATGGAACCTGATGAATATATGTATAGATAAAAACCAAAATCCACGAAGGAAAGAGAAACAATGGAGTTTCTGCAAGGCCTTTTGACTTCTTGTCCTTTACTTAGCAGAAGGACAAGGAGTTGAAAGGCCTTGCAGAACCCCGTTGTTCTCTTTTCTTCGTGGATTTTGTCTATATATACGCATATATATACATATATATATATATATTATATATATATATATATATATATATATATATATATATAGTGATAATAATAAAACGAGCCCATAAAAACTCCAAAATATAGAAAGAAAGTACTTTCTTTCTATATTTTGGCGTTTTTATGGTCTCCTTTAATTGGATGGAGTTCTGTTGCAACAGAACATTTTTACCAGTCATATATATATATATATATATATATATATATATATATATATATATATATATATATATGTGTGTGTGTGTGTGTGTGTTGTGTGTGTGTGTGTGTGTGTGGTAGTGTTTTTGTGTGTGTGTGCGTGTGTTTATATATACTTAAATCCTCGGTAGAAAGGTAAATGTATATTCTGCATTTTCAAGTGAACTTGAAAATGTAGAATATACTACGAAAGTACTTGTTCCAAGTCCCTGTTTCACTTACCTTTCTACCATGGATTTAAGGATATTCTCAAGTACGTGTTCCTTCGTGCTACATTATACTAATACCCCTAGTATAATAGATATATTTATGTTTTAAACTTCTATACTCTCTGGTGACTCAATTAACTGTAGATCTATAGTCTGTTAAGAAGTTTTTCCGATGTATTTACTATTTGTTTGTTGGTTCTAAATCGTAAGAAATTTCTCCAGTCTTCGCCGACCTAACTGTTCAGGTTAAGTCAGAATTTTTAACAGAAATATATCATTTGTCCAGCGTCTCCAACGTGGATTGTGGAGAGTAGATCTTAAACGGGACAATAATCCCAGTTGTGTGTTTGTTTTTATTATTATATGTTGTAATTTATGAAGGTTATTGAATTTTAGAGTAATGTTTTAAAAGTAATTTTATTCCTTATCTAACAGATTCCTTGAGGATGTAGATATATATGTATATATATATTATATATATATATATATATATTATATATATATATATATATATATATATATATATATATATATAATATAATAATATATATATATATATATATATATATTATATATATATATATATATATATATATATATATATATTATATATATATATATATATATATATATATATATATATATATATATATATATATATATATATATATATATATATATATATATATGTGTGTGTGTGTGTGTGTGTGTGTGCGGATGGGTATAGAAACGACCCAACCGTATGTATGACCTAGTATACGTATATACTATAACTATTTTTCATATTTGCCGGATATGAAAACGACCCAACCGTATATATTAACCTATACTATAGTAGAACTGTGATTAGTACCTGCACTTTGTACATGGTGGATCTAGGCAATACCTTTTAATGTATATCAATGCTTCGAAATAAATTGCTCATAGTAATGTGCGTGTAAAAACCGTAGATTAATTGATATTTAGTAAGTTTTTCATCTCCGTAATGATCTTTAGCTTTGCTGTTGGTTTAATGATCAAAATAAGGATTTGTTAATATTCCTCAACTTTCTGAAGATCAAGTGATCATAATTGTATATCTACTAACTGGGTAGCAATAAAAACAAATGATATTAATCTATTATATAATGTTTTTGATATCATTATGCAATTGGGCAAACTTTGAAATATTTTGGTAGAATAAGGTTAAAGGACCCCGAAATTGTAAAGCAAACTTTTACAGAATAGAATTCCCTCAAGTGAAGAGGATCTCCCCCTCCACGGCCACCTCCGAAAAAAAGACAAATATAATTACAATTTGGTTTCAAGTAATTAACCCTATACGTCAAGCACACGTAGATCCTTGATTTAGCTTTGCCTATAGGCAATACATACGAGACTGTAAAATTAGACTCCCTCTCTCTCTCTCTCTCTCTCTCTCTCTCTCTCTCTCTCTCTCTCAAGGACAAGTATTTCTCTCCATGTACCCAACTTGCCTGACTCGGTAAGGACTGCCAGTTATGGATATTTGAGTGGCGTTTGATAAGACAGTTATGAATTTCTGAAGACAACATTTTTTGAAGATAACACATCCAGTGTTATCTTCTACCTGTAGAGATTTACCAGCGTTGCTTTACTATACATATAATATATAACATATGATATATTATACATTATATATATATATATGTATATATATATAAATAAATAAATATATATATATATATATAGATAGATAGATAGATAGATAGATAGATAGATAGATAGATAGATAGATAGAAAGGTTGAGAAGATGATTACTCATAAGGTACCCCTGTTGTCCCTAGCGTCAGTGTTCTCCTCAAGCTCGTGTGTTAACCTCATGCAAAACAGTTCTTTATTACACTGAATGTTAATTGGATGCCTAATTTTGCCAGGGAAACAAATAAAAAAAAGGCCATTCAAGAAAACAGGTCGATAGAAAAACGTGTAATTATTTTTAAAATATGGAAAGGTACCACAATTTATGGTATTTCAAATGCACAAAGCAAAATTATTTTAATGACATTCTCCTTGTATTTTAATACATTTTTATACATTTATTTTTATTATTATTATTATTATTATTATTATTATTATTATTATTATTATTGATAAGTGAGATCTCTTCTTTCTGTATTTCCCTTTACGTTCTCTGTCATACTTATGAGCACCATATTCTTTGGAAGCTTGAATTTAAAGTCAGTGGCTCCTTTGGTGGACTTGTTCCGTATGAATAGGGTTCATCTTCTGAATAATAATAATAATAATAATAATAATAATAATAATAATAATAATAATAATAATAATAATAATAATAATAATAGTATTTACAAATTATAAAGTTTGGTCTTTTTGTCTTCTTCCTGGCAAAAGTTCGCCCCAGTATGATCTTCAGAGAATCACAGGATACTAATAGAAGTTCTAGCAGAGGGACTTAACAGTCTAGGAACAGTAGTATTAGGCTTTCTTCAAAATGCAAGTCAAGCCTTAGTAACGAAGGCTTTATCTTTTCATTCGGTTGCAATCGCAACTATTGTAACCATATTGGAAAAAAATGGGGTCAATAGAAAGGAGCATCATGGGACGTTACAGATAAGACATACTTTCTCTCTCTCTCTCTCTCTCTCTCTCTCTCTCTCTCTCACACACATACAAACGTTTTCAGAAACATTTGCTTACATATGAATTGTAGTATTTAGACGCTGAGAGTTGGGACCACATGCCACCCATAATAGTATTCTCTCCCTCTCTCTCTCTCTCTCTCTCTAACATCCATCTTCCCCCACTCGCTTGGCTTCCTTCCGAATGACTAACGACGGTCATAAACACTGGGGTAAAGAGCGTTGCCAACTCGTAGCACTACTGTCAGGGTAATTTTAGCGGGACTAACTGTCCTTCGGAAAGCAATTAACACTTTCTGAAAGCAATCAAGACTTTCGGAAAGCAATTAACTATTTCTGAATGTAATTAAGACTTTCGGAAAGCAATTAACTATTTCTGAAAGCAATTAAGTCTTTCGGAAAGCATTTAAGACTTTCTGAAAGCATTTGAGAATTTCGGAAAGCAATTAAGACTTTCAGGAAGCAATTAAGGCTTTTTGAAAGCATTTGAGACTTTCTTTCGGAAAGCAATTTAGACTTTCTTTCGGAAAGCAATGAAGGTTTTCTGAAAGCAGTTAAGATTTTCAGAAAGCAATTAAGGTTTTCTGAAAGCAATAAGCTTTCTAAAAGCAGTTAAAACTTTCGGAAAGCAATTAAGACTTTCGACAAGCAATAAAGACTTTCGGAAAGCAATTAAGATTTGTGGAAAGCAATTAAGGTTTTTTTTGTAGCAATTAAAGATTTCTGAGAGCAGTTAAGACTTTCGGAAAGCAATTGAGGTTTTCTGAAAGCAATTAAGACTTCCGAAAGCAATTGAGGTTTTCTGAAAGCAATTAAGGTTTTCTGAAAGCAGTTAAAACTTTCGGAAAACAATTAAAGTTTTCGGAAAGCAATTAAGACATTCTGAAATCAATTAAGGTTCTCTGAAAGCAATTAAGACTTTCGGAAAGCAATTAAGGTTCTCTGAAAGCAATTAAGACTTTCGGAAAGCAATTAAGGTTTTCTGAAAGAATTGAGGCTTTCTGAATTAATATTAATTAAAACAGTACATGTACATTATAAACATAAAAAATATATTATTATATGAATAAATTATATTATATTTTTATAATGATAATAATATCCAGCTGTGTCGTAAAGGGCGTGTAAGACCCGTAGACTTTCTTCATATCGCTGACATCCATGGCTGTCATTTATTTGTCATCTTCTCACAGAGGACAGCGGCTTTATCTATGCCAGGCCTAAATGAACAAGGGAAAGGAGTGAGATTTACATCCGGAAGTGAATTTCACCTCATTATATGTATATATAATGAGATAACGTTATGTATAACCGAATCACGCAAATATTGAACGTGGTGAATGTATAAGACAATCCACGAAGGAAAGCGGAACGATGGAGTTCTGCAAGTCCTTTAGATTTCTTGTCCTACTTATTTAATATATATAATAAGATATATTATATATTATATGTTAATGTAAAATTATAATTATAATATATTATGTTATGTAAATATAATATATATATTTTATAATATATATATAAATATATATACTAGTATCCTGTGTACTATCCGTAGTTACACACAGAATAAAACATGAAAACCGTTTTATATGATAGACGTATATCTTGTCGAGATTTATTGCTGCCATTTAATTGTGTGTGTGTGTGTGTTTTTTTTTTTTAAGTATTCCTCCTTTTCATCAGTCACAATAAATCCGGATGTAAATTCTGATCTAAATCCGGATATATCCAGTTTATCCGGAGAACAAGTTCCTCGCTGGCCGTACGCTTTAAATATTCTTATTTTTTAAATCTCATCCCGCGGCCTCCATTTTTAAAATCTACTTTCACAGGGAATTCTTTAAGATATTAGACCCCGAAGTAGGAAAGTAGTGTCGCCAGGGCATCCCACGCCGTGCGCCTCCGGGGCGTGATCGGTATGGTGTTGACCTGCCACCTCGGATGCCGCGAGTTCGATTCTCAAACATCATTCCATTGACGAGTGAGAGATGTGTATTTCTGGTGATAGAAGTTTACTAGTACTTGACGTGGTTCGGAAGTCACGTAAAGCCGTTGGTCCCGTTGCTGAATAACCACTGGTTCCATGCAACGTAAAAACACCATACAAACAAACAAACAAACGTCACTCCCTGCACTGCAGCCATTAAGGTGTTTCTGCAACCCCTTTTATTCCTTTTACTGTACCTCCGTTTATATTCTTCCATCTTACTTTCCGCCTCTCCAAACAATTGTTGCAGTTGTTTCAATTCCAATTAACTGCAAAAGGTTTTCCTCCTGTTACGCCTTTCGAACCTCCTTTACTCATCAAAATAATCTGTTCAAATGTCGTTCCGTTTTGCAGACTCGATTAAGATGTCTGCGGGAACTGTTGCCATATCATGTTCTTGTGATAAAAAAAAACTTGTGCTCAATAGGCGTAGCATAAAAAACGTCTTATGCCAAGGGTAATTAAGGGTCTAGTTAAGTTGCCTCAAGTAATAGGTAACTGAAAGCATATGTGTGTGTGTGTGTGTCTGAAGGAGAGAGAGAGAGAGAGAGAGAGATTTATTGATCTGTCACGTACAGTTCTCTCTCTCTCTCTCTCTCTCTCTCTCTCTCTCTCTCTCTCTCTCTGTGGGTTCTACTAGGTAGTAGCAAAGAGGAAAAATAAAAAATAAAATTTTAACCGTTTTCTTTAATATTTAGAGCTTTAAGGAAAACAAATAGACAAATAATTTTTTTTTTGCAAAAGTCCCGTTTTTACTAGGACGAAGGATAAGATTTTATTTTTCTCATTTACAAATTGGGTAAAAAAAAAAGCATGCACACAAAAAACCACTCAAATCCTGAACCGTTCAGAACATGCTAATGATACCAAATTGTTCTGACTGGTTCCTGAGCAAGCTTAAAGACGACCCTGTAGACAACCCCCCCCCCCCCCCCCCTCCCACCCTTCCCGGGCTGGGCATTCCACACCGGACCCATAAGTTTTCTTATCCAGATCCGAATTTCTGTCAAATCCTAACCACTTGTTGTCAACTTCGAGGTCCACATTTGGTCAACCCCCGCAAAAATACCACATACATTTCTTTCGCATTGCTGTTAACAAATAGTCGCAAAAATAATTAAGCTAAAGCAAAAACAATTTTTTTTCCGAGTTAGCACTGCACATGACGCAAGTAAATCAATGAACAAATTGATATCAATTGCTAGTACTTAATGCGACCTCGTTCTGATACTGGGGATGTAAGTTCGAATCTTGCTATGAACATCATAATTACTTTATATTCTTGCATTTCGATCTAAGGGCTTTGTAGGGAAAATTGTATCCAAAAGAAAGTGTGAAGAATTCGAGAAGTCTAGAGGACTTTTCGGGTTATTACAAATACATGCATACGTCTGTAACGTGACCGTACGCTATGTTAGCGTATACCCCTTTTCAGTACAT
>NC_061107.1:86528961-86531461 GCF_015104395.2 Macrobrachium nipponense
CGGAGAATGACGCTACATGAACCTTAAGTGATGCCTACAGGTACAATGAAGGCTATTACCCCTCTAGGGGGGAAGAAAGCAGATACTGAAGTTGGATAAAAATCAGCCCACTTTTACGCATGACTTCCAACGGGTGTACAAGCCGTCCAAAAATGATGGTAGTCTCATCTTGATGGACGTTACGTACCGCACCTGCAGGCCCTTTTGACAATGCCTTGGCAACAGGACATGACTCCTTTTCTTATTCTCATTCTTTTTATTTGCTTCTGATTCTTTTTTTTTTTATTCTCTATAAGGTTCTCCATTCTCTGGAGTGTCTAGTCATCCTCAGCAATTATTGTCAGTCCGAAAATTCACTGTAAACGACTGACGTTGTTTGTTGTGTGACTCGAACTCCATTAGGAAAATACTAAAATACGCAAAGCAGCTTCAATGATGTTGTCGTTGTGCAGATAAATACCTATACTGGTAATTTTTTCTGGTTCCCGTAAGTGGTCTTGAATCCATAATACGAAAGAGAGAGAAATTTCACAACCACAATTTTAGTCCAAAAAATACAATTCGTAATTATGTATCTATTTTCTTTTAAGAAAATGTACGGGAAATAGATTTCAAGTTTAGTCTCTCCGTCTTCTTTTCCAGGGCTGAGGCTCTCTCACCTGTGGCTTCTATTTAAGTGAATATATGAAGGTAGCCTAGTCCGAATTTCAGTACAGTAAGTACCTTGTGCCGTCTCTCTCTCCCCCCTTTTTTTTCCTTGTAGAGGGCTGATGCTGTCAGTGTACCTCATTCGTTGCACCATAGGGATTACTTCGGTCCCTAAATGCAGCCCCCTTCACTCCTGTTACTGCGCCTTAGTTCATATTCTCTTTCCTCCATCTTACTTTCCACCCTCTTCGAACAATTGTTTCATAGTGCAACTGCGAGGTTTTCCTCCTGTTACCCCTTTCAAACCTCTTAGTCTCAACTTCGGCCTAAATTTTATATTCCATTTCTTCCCTTTTTTCCGTACAATCGTCATTTCTTACGGTATGCATATATCATAAACGATAAAAACCCGACTCTTTCCTTATGAGATTCCGAGAAGGCCTTGGGAGTGTCCCTTACTATTTTCCGAAAATCAATGTGGTCCACATCCCCTCGCGCCGGGGGTTCGAACCATACCTTCCCACATATGGCATTGAGCAGCGTTGAAAATAGATTTCGTGGACTTCCCATGCAAGCCATGAATCCGCCCAACATTCAGTGTCGACTTGCTTGAAAGCAGTCACAAAAACGTGGTCACCAAGTCACCCGAATCGTAGAACATGCTGAATAATCGCTCGGATTCCAGTGCTTGGCGTCAAGCCTAAATTTCATATTCCATTCATATTCCATTCCCGAAGCGTACGTCAATATTACAATTAGTTTGGAAGCTGTATTACACATTGGCAAGATATATGAAATTTTTATCATAAAATATCATTAAATGAGATGGAAACAGAATATAAAATTGAGGTCTCGGGCCAAGCGCTGGAACCTACGAGGTCATTCAGCGTTGAAAGGGGAATTGAGAGTAAAAAGGCTTTAACGGCGTATATCAGGAGCAAAACCTCGCAGTTGCACCACGAAGCAATTGTTAGGAAAGGGAGGAGGAAAGTCAGATGGAAGAAAAGGATATAAACGGGGATACAGAAAAATATGCTGCAAAGAACCTTAAGAAATGCATACAGTGCACTACGTGAGGTGCACCGGCGGCACTACCTCCCTACGGGCTGAAGGGTCTGTATGTATAGCGGACTTTAATGTAGCTACACAATTTTGTTGTGGTTCTTTGTAACAATACTACTGACGTCTAGTAGAGCTTCGTAAGTACAATGATGTCAGTGATGTCTCAGTAACTTGCCTCGGCAAACCAGAGTCAAAGTAATAGGGTCTGCTCAACTCGGCAGTGGGGGCGGAGCTAATACTATGACGTCAGAAGAGTAACTACCCGTGCTTCTCCATTGAATTACTTAAAGAAGCTTTAGTTTTCATACATTTAATCCATATCGCATGTTTTTTTTTTTTATAAAATCTGATAAAACCTGTAGAGGTCACATGCTTGATGTTTTTTAATAACCATTCAAAGAATACAGGGTCTGCTCAACTCGGCAGTGGGGGCGGAGCTAATACTGTGACGTCACAAGAGTAACACTCCCGTGTTTCTCCACTGAATTACTTAAAGAACCCTTAGTTTTTTTATACTGTTTAATCCATATAGCGTGGTGTTTTTCATAAAATCTTGATGATAAAATCTGTAGAGGTCACATGTTTGATTTTTTTTAATACCCATTCTCTCATTTAGTCACTAACCCTTGTTTTATTGCACAAAATATACCAGTTTGAACACACATAGTTACTCCAGCTTTCTTCATATGTTTATTCTTTACTTCCCTATATACTGGTTTGCTGTATTCTCTTCAAGTCCATTTCTTTTAACATGACAACTCTCTCTCTCTCTCTCTTTCAGGTAGTAATA
>NC_061107.1:86536461-86548961 GCF_015104395.2 Macrobrachium nipponense
AAAACTCGCCATTGCACTATGAAACATCTATTAGGAAAGGGTGGAAAGTAAGATGGAAGAAAGAGAATGCGAACGCAAGTTCAGTAAAAGGTATGAAAGGGGTAACAGTTGGGGCCGAAGGAACGCTGCAAAGAACCTCAAGTAACGCCTGCAGTGCACCACGTGCGGTGTATTGATGGTGGTACCCCCTAACCCCCAAGGGGTCAGTCATTAAAAACCAACCCCAGACTCTTTCAATGACTCGAGGGAATTTATCTCACAAAAAAAATCGTCTGAATGACTGATGTCTGACGAAAAGCTATTAGATATTTTGGGCAGGAATTCAAAAAATGAAAAAAAGGGGTGGCTATTTTCTTTAATACTCTGCAGGAGGCTTGTAATCTCTGCCTGACAGTGAAAGGAGAGACTAAATGGATCTTAAAATCTTTCATATACATTCTGGATCACGGACCCCAGACTGATTCCTGGGTCAGACGATTTGTATATTTCCATGGACTTGCATTTAAAAGCCGGTCACTGAATATAGTCCTTGCTCCATATTTAGTTTCTTTTACAGCAGGTGGTGGTTGGGGTCAAACCACCGACCAGTAATATTCTTTTCTTTATTATTATTATTATTATTCACTGTCAGCTTCCTTCATCTAGCCTGCGCGCTATGTCATGATTTATAATTTTCAGTTCATTTATGATATTTTAAATGATAATTCATGAAGGTCAGCGCTCATAATTATGTGGTACTTGGGGGAGTACATTATACTGTCATCTTTTAATAACATCGCACGCTTTCTGTTCTGTCTTCTTTTTTAAATTTAAAATACTTGAACCCACATTTTACAAGGTGCTACGAGACAGATGGAATTATGTATACATGAAAGTCTAGTTGCTGGAGCTGGAATGTAAAATTTAGGCCAAAGGCCAAGCTCCGAGACCAATGAGGTCATTCAGCGCTGAGAATAATGTTAGGGGAGGGTGGATAGTAAGATGGTAGGAAGAGAATATGAACGAAGGTACAGTAAAGGGAATGAAAGGGGTTGCATCTAGGGGCGATGGGACGCCGCAAACAACCTTAAGTAATGCCTACAGTGTGAGGTGCACTGACGGCACTAACCCCCTATGGTGTCACAAACCAGATGATTTATATTTTGCATAGTCCAGTAACCTTATTTGCGTGTGCTTGCAACTCGAAAGTCGGTATCGAATCCTGTCCAGGAGCTTAAGTTCAAGTGTCTCATTTTAATGCGATTCAGAGCAATACAGCCATTATATGTAATTTGCATTTGTGAGTAATGTAACATTCTAACATCATCACACCACACGCATACATATACGTTCATACGCACAAACATATATAGAAGTAACCATCACGCAATCACGTGTTGAACAGAAATAAATTTCTGATTCACATTGAAATCGAACCCAGGTCTTTTAATTGAAAGGCAAGGGGCGCTACCAACTGACCAAATAGTGGAAGAATGCTAACCCCATATTTGGAAGAAATATGCTCCTTTTGAGACTATAGCTCATTACAGTTTTTCTTCCAGCAAGATGCTGGGAACATTAGAATTATTGTTGCTTTTTATTGCAATAACCCCAATACTATTCTCCTTGGATTTTAATACATTTCTATCTATTTATCAATTTATTAGTTTATTTTTCCTTTTTTTAATAAGCGAGATCCCTTCTTTCTGTATTTCCATTGAAATGAACACCATATTCTTTAGGTTTGTTTGTTTTTTGTTTGTTTGTATGGTGTTTTTACGTTACATGGAACCAGGGGTTATTCAGCAACGGGACCAACGGCTTTTCTTGACTTCTGAACCACGTCGAGAGTGAACGTCTATCACCAGAAATACACATCTCTAACCCCTCAATGGAATGCCCGAGAATCGAACTCGTGGCCACCGAGGTGGCAGGCAAAGACTATACCAACCACGCCACTGAGGCGCACATATTCTTTAAGAGCTTGAATTTCGTCAGTGGCCCCTGTAGGCTTGTTCCATATGAAAAGGGTTCATCTTTTGAATAATAATAATAATAATAATAATAATAATAATAATAATTAATAATAATAATAATAATAATAATATATGAAAAAACCTCTAAAGGGCCGGTGGCGTGAGGTTTACAGCCCCATACCCTTTTACACTCTGGCACAAACAAATCAAGAGAAAAGAGAAATACTGCTAAGTACCAGTGTGCTGGATGCACGTGGGTGTCGCGCAGAAGAGAGGCAATGCTTGGTAGGTGATTTAAACAGAGATACTTGAATTGAATGATACCCATCTGCACCAAATGTGAAAGGTTAGGGACTGAGAAGGTCAAAGAGAAGCTGCGTCTGTGGTGGCCGAGAGATGCAGCAATAAGATAATTGTAGTTTTTTGCATTTTCAAGAAGATCACTGAATGGTATGATTGACAGTGGGAGTAAAGAAAAACATAAAAACAGCTCTAGCAATAAGTGTTAAAAGTTCCATGAATGGACAAGGATGATGGTGAAAGGTTGTTTTATGGGATAGTCTGAATCTGTGCCAGGGTGGGTTCAGACAACGGAAAAGGATGGGTGTGCTTGATGACTTAAAGGCAAAGGCAGGTGTGAGAGAACGAGATGTCACAGGTACTAGGTATAGAGTACCTGGAGAGGATAAGACATGCGTTTATGAAGGGGTTGGTTATCAGAAAATAATTTTTCAAGAGTATACAGAAGTATACTTAAAAAGTATGGTGAGGGAAAGTTGGTTAGTGCCGATAGTTCAGAACGTATGGAGCAAGATTTTGACGGCGAGAATAGAAGTAGTTGGAGGCATATCAGTTCACTATCGGGTTGAAAGGAACATGAAAATGCAATTAGTAGAGGAAGGGTTCAAAACATGGCTTTAAGCATTGTTAGGCCAGATAAGTATTTTGTAAGTAAAATCAAATACCTCTTAGAACTAGATAGGCAAAATCAGTATGTTCGTGAAGAATGTCTGCGTGCACGTAACGGTATTCGAAAAACATAAAACTCATGTTTCTGGTTCACTTATAAGACTTTGGTTACTAGGGGCGGCTAAATTCTCCAGTCTGCACGTGCAGTTAATTGAGATCAATCACTCGGAATAGTAATTAGCATAATGAGTGGCTGGGTCCCAATTATGTCCGGAGAGCGGTTTCATTCTTCAACGCACTTTCCTGGACCTTCACTTCCACCCATTTAACTTCGGGACGAGCGAGACCAGGGCTTACTAAAACGTATAATCTGCTTCGATTTAATTTCTTCTCCCCCATTTTTCTATAATATCTTCTCGTCCTATCTGACCTCTATTGTTCTTTCGTCTTGACAGAGAGCCGATCCAGAGGGTATTGTTGTGTCACTCAAGGTGCGTGTGTGTCTGTGTGTGAGGTCCTGTGTGTTAACCCTTGTGCTTTTCACGAAATCCGAGAATCTTCTTTTTTTCATTCTTTTTGGTATTTTCAGTCATTCTGCTTGTAAGTTATTTTTCTTCTAGATTACTTTTATTTACCTGTCAACATTTCCTCCTTAGATAAGTGGCTTTTTTTTTTTGTTCATACATAATATAGGGTCTTGCCCTTGAAATAAAAACTGTTAGTGCTTGTCCATACTACAGACGTGCTTGGTAGAATGAATGATTGCCAACACTTCTGGCAATGACATGACTTTGTTTCGTTCTCTATAGCGGAAATGTATAGCACAAAATCCAAGAAAATATATTGAATGTCTCGCGGAATATATAAGAATGCATGGAAATGAAGCAACTGTCTAACACACTGGAGCCTCAAGAAACATATCTAATGGAATTCACAGGAACTTGAAAGGTAAATATCTTAACGAATACTCGGGAGCACCACTTCGGAAAAATAGTAAATACCTAACGAACTACATGGACACATCAGGAAACTATAGATATTTAATGGAGTACCCAGGATCATTAAGAACAAGTAGTGTATTTCTAATGCATTACCCGGAAGCGTTAAGAAAATGTAGTGTATCTCTAATGGATTACCCGGGAGCATTAGAAAATGTAATGTATTTCTAATGGATTACCCGGGAACATTAAGAAAATGTAGTGTATTTCTAATGGATTACCCGGGAACAATAAGAAAATGTAGTGTATTTCTAATGGATTACCCAGGAACAATAAGAAAATGTAGTGTATTTCTAATGGATTACCCGGGAACATTGGAAAATGTAACAGATGTCAGATGGAAGAAAAAAAGAAGAAAAGGGAACATCAGGAATATCTTGCAGATATTAAATGGAATACAAGTCCACTGGAAAAATGTATTAGATATCCAATGAAATACAAAGGATCATTAGAAAATGTAGTCCATATCTAATGGCATACAAAGGAATATTAGGAAAATGTGGTAGATACCTAATGGAATACAAGGGAACATCTGGGAAATAGGGTCCACATCTAATGGAATCAAGTGAACACCAGGAATATTAAATAAGTATCTACTGGTCATAAATAAATATATGGATCCTGTGCTCTGTTCGTTTGTCATCCCCTTGAGAATCACGTAACTGACCATTTTATACACATTCGAAAGAAATTGCCATCTGAGACTTAGCAGTTGAATTCAAGTTTGATTTAGCAGTTGAATTCAAGAGATCAGATCCATGTACATTTTGATAAAGGCTACTATCTTGAGAACACCTTTTATTTATTTATTCATTTATTTTTCTAACTAGAACAAAGTTTTCTGGGAAGGGTTGTAGTCAGTTTTACGCTCACTGACAGCTCACTTCATTTTAAGTCTTCTCTATAATTTGTTTTGATTTCTGGGAGGGGTCAAAAGTCAAATCCTTTTTGAAGAGAGTAAAACGAAATACATGACGAGTATTAGTTGCTTTCCAGCTCGACGCTCAAATGAATAAAACAAACATTTTGCATTTTCGTAAATTACCTTCAGCTGGTTGGAGGGAGCAAAATGCATCGCCCTTAAAATTTTCAGTTACGCAAACAATTACAGCCAGCACTTACCCGTTAATTCATTGTGAAAATATGCGGGGCCGAGGAGAGAATTTGAATCACAAGAGCGCATATCTAAAGTGAAAATGAGGGTACGAAGTGCTGTTAAGAAAATTGTGTTGCATTTTGAACTGAGCTGTTGATAGATGGTGATATTCAAGTCTGTCAAACTATGATAGCAAGACATAACGAGACACCTACTCTCTCACAATTATTTTAGGTGAAATTTGTTTTTATATTTCCTCACCTCCACACGGGGATGAATTGCTGCAATACTCCATCTGTTTTCAGTGTCATATATATTTTTGAAAATTTTTTTTTTTGTTTCTCTCTTCCACACGAAAATTAATGGCCATAAAACAGCACCCGTTTCAAAACTGTTCACATATTGTCGATCTTATTTATGATTTGTCCTTTCTCTATCTATTTCCCTTTACCACCTCTTACTCCTTCCTAATGAACACCATATTCTTTAGAAATTTGAATAACTTCAAGTCAATGGTCCCTTTGGGCGTCTTCCATATGGATAGGGTTCATCTTCTGAATAATAATAATAATAATAATAATAATAATAATAATAATAATAATAATAATAATAACATCAGCTACCTTGCAGTAATAAGTGGTACGAGCACCAACCTGAAGGAGTAATAGAAAACGATCAGGCAAAGATCCTCTAGGACTATGGTATCAGAACTGATAGGGTGATACGTGCAAATCGACCAGACGTGACGTTGATTGACAAAATCAAGAAGAAAGTATCACTCATTGATGTCATGTCTCAATACCATGGGACACCAGAGTTGAAGAGAAAGAGAGGGAAATATGGATAAGTATCAAGACCTGAAAATAGAAATAAGGATATGGGATATGCCAGTGGAAATTGTACCCATAACCATAGGAACACTGAAAAGGAATCTGGAAAAACTAGAGGCTGAAGTAGCTCCAGGACTCATGCAGAAGAGTGTGATCCTAGAAACGGCGCACATAGTAAGAAAAGTGACGGACTCCTAAGGAGGCAGGATGCAACCCGGAACCCCACACTATAAATACCACCCAGTCGAATTGGAGTAATAATAATTGACTGCTAAGTAATTTACAACCTATTTTAATAATTTATGTTTTCGATTTAAAGCTGTCAAGTGCGTAACTAAGTCTACGTAAAGCAAATCATCTTAATAACTTAAAAATGACCCTAAATTAGCACAGAAATTCATGTAGACAGGAATTCTGTTGCTCCGCGTTCATGCCAAAGCTCCCAGTCAAGTTGTGACAGCCATTGGATCTAAATTAACCAAGACCAATTTTCACTCAAGTAATACCTGTTACATATAATCTTCCCGTCGATCAAGGCGTTTGAGGATTCCTACCATTTCAATAATGTACACTTAGGTATGATGTGGCTCTCTTGTTTGTTCTATGAAAATGGTTAAACGTTCAGCACCTGCCAAGAGTCAAACCGGAAAATTGGTTTCAGGAAATTTAGGCTGTAAAACCAAGCACTGGTGCACTTTCGTTTACCCAAGAACTTGCGACATTGAAAAGTTGGAGTTAGAGTGGTTGGACAGCAAGGTAAAGAGATCCAGAAGATCCAGAGGAGATGAAACACAAGAATCTAAAGGTAGAACTGGGGGAAAACCTCACAGCTGCACTAAGAAGTTAAAGTTCGGGGGGTTGGACAGCAAGACTGAAGAAAGAAATCGGGAATGGATGTAACGTAAAAGGCTTAAAACAGGGATGCAGCTTAGGGGCCGAATGAACGTTTCAAAAACCATTCCGTAATGCCTTCAGTGCTCCACGTGACGTGCACTGACAGCACTAACTCCCCCACACAGCAAACCTGAGAGTGCAGGATTCGAGAAAAAGGAAAATGTTCCCTTTATTGCTTCTTGTAGTTGGACACTTCACACAAGGATTGAATTCTGTCCAGTTGGCCTTTCAGTCCCTCAATACAGCGCTGAATGACCTCATAGGTCCCAGTGCTTGGACTCCGACCTGAATTCTACATTCAGCTCAATACAGTTATAACTGAAGACAGGAAGGAAAGTCATTCTTGATTTACAACCTTAATGGAATCAGAAGTGGAATATAGAATTCAGGCCAAAGACCAAGCGCTCGGACCTATGAGGTCTTTCAGCGCTGAGAGGGTAATTAAAGAAGGCTTGAAAGATGTAACAGGATGAAACCCTTTTGCAGTTACACTATAAAACAACTGTTATGAGAGCGGGGAAAGAGATATGGAAAAAACTGGGTGTGAACGGAGGTACAGCAAAAGGAATGAAACGGGGTGCAAGGAACCTTAAGTCATGTCTGCAGTGCGCTGCATGAGGTGCACTGGCGGTACTACCCCCTTACAGGGTAATCTTAATAGCAATAGATACTCCATAATGCTTTGAATTTCTTCATGGCTTTTTTTTTTATGAAAATGACAATAATTACAATAACGTGTGCGGGTCGAAAGTCAAGTTTTACCTAGAAATTTCATTTTTGGATCTTCTGCTTTAGGGCCAGAGTGGCTCTTTAGGCCTCGTCTACCCCACAGGGAAGAGAACTTAGTACTGGGAAGATGTCCCGAAACTGGGTCTAGTTATGACGTCATCATGGTGTTCCTATGTCATTTTGTTATTCTGATAATTTACCACAAACCTCAAAGCCAACAAAACCATTTCCTGCAAAGATTAAGGTATGGACTTCAGTTGTTGTTACAAGGCTTAGACTGAAAAATCCCACCTTGCTTTAGTTATTTAGTGACCTCAGTTAACAGATAATGCTGCGGTTTTGATGTTATGTAAAACGAACTAACATATCAGGTTACTCAAAATCGACAATTCTTTAAGATGCAGATGCATGAAGGGGACGCAACGCAAGATTTTATGAAAGCACAAACCAACGTACCCTTTTTTTTCCCCTTAGTTTTAGATAACAGAATTCTGTACACAAAACGATATCGCTTCATTACTCGTGATGCTTGTGCGTGACGCGCTATAATTATCAACAAAAAACCGGTTAAATAGCAGACAAACATGCAAGAGAATTTATGAAAGCAAAGAAAGTGTTGTTTAATAATCAGCTGCAAAGAATACATAAAAAAATACAGAAAGAGGAGGGATTCATGAACATAATTCTGAGATGACTGACTTTCTGACCATGGGTCATTCTTAGAAGGCTTAGAAAGAGGCATAAAAACTCTTATTATAAGAACATCTAAGGCAAAAGTTATAATAAACATTTAGTGCTTACTTTTAGTATAAATGACGTAAGAGACTTGCAATACATTGAAGATACAAGATAACATACGTTAATCCAGAGAAGAATGTGTTAATAGGGAAAGTAATCTACTACTAATTCTCTACAAAAAAATATTTATATCTTTTCCAAACACTTTCGATGGTTTAGGATCTAGGGATGAGAAGGTTCACGTGATTTTTTTTAATGCTTCGGCAACATCTATGAAAAATTATCTTACAGGTCATTTGGAAGGATACAGCCTCTCCTGAATTACCGGCGATCTTATCTTTGTTTCAGGTACCAATGATTTAGGAGAAAATGTGTCATTAATCGTTGTTTTGTATGAAAATACTTCGTTAAAGAAATCTTTCATTTGTAAACAACTGCCTTCTGAGGTTGTGACTTGTGAAGTTAAAAAAAAGTGGGTATATACACTGTAAGATTGCGGGGTTAAATGGAAAGATAAAAATAAATTTCACGTAAAAGGACTGAAAAGTTTAATTGTATGAAAAATGGTAGAAGTATGCACCAAAGAAAGAAGTACTACAAGAGTTTCCAGTCAAGACAACGAAACTCTCCAGTGCCAACTGTCTTCAAGATCTTTAATTCAAGACTGATTTTCTTCATGACAGACTGTTACGTGGAGTTGGTACATCAGACGTTTCCAGGAAACAGCTCAAAATGCCTGAAATTGTACAACTCGCTGAATCTCTTACACATTAAGGACATCCCAAGATTATACTGTTTCAGAAGCAATGGCTGATGCTTGTGCTTCCCGGCCTTGGCGAGAATCGAAAAGAATGCAAATTTTCTCTATAAGCATAACGAACAATATGGGGGACGGTGTTATTGCATTTATAAACAGTATCAGAAGGCATCTTGTGGGTATTCATGAAGCAAGGCACAAAAGTTTGACAGATGTTTGGTATGTAAAACAGAAATAGTAATGATGACCATGAACTACTGAGGACTGTACATTGCTGAGTGAATAATTTCAGAAGATTAAGGTCAAAATTCTATAAGACTGGTCACTATTGCCCACCAAATAAATTTTTGAATGACTTGGAAACAGTTATACCAGATAGATTTGACTGTATTGTTAAAACTACTGACTTTAAGAACAATATAGGAAAAGAAAATGATTTACAGCCAGACCAAGTTCTACCATATAACCTCTACAAATAGGCCTTGCAACCCAACTCCATCAAAAATAACACTAAGCATTTGCTATATCTGCTAGATATGCTTTACCCCTTAGGCCTATGTACTGCTTATGCTGATGCAGCACTATTTCAAATATCAGTCTTGAACCAAACAAACAGGGAAGAACATCAAGCTGATTCATTCGCACAGCTTATATTTGATTATCTGGAAGTAAGTATCTGTACTACTGATGATTTTAACACTTTTCACAGTGTGGATGGCGTTCAGTGTGTCTCTCCTTTTCCGAATGATCTAATTTCAGTGCACCCACTCATCAAGTTACAAAAGATCTTTTCTGCATCCACTGCTGGACGGTTTGGGCATATTTCTATTAGAACCTCTGAAAAAACAAGTAAACGATGACTATCAGGTAGAGCAGGCCATGATTTAGCCCATAAACATCCAATTTCCACCAAAGTCTCAATGGTAACAAGTGATCATAGTTGGCTATGGGAAATATATGAAGAATGAAATTCCGGGTTGAAATGGTTACATGGAAAAATGTACCTAAGGCTTGCACCTTGTTATGCTGAGTACATCATACTTTCATTTTGCAGATGCTCCTTTCACTGATTATGGAGATATATAGGCAGCACTCTACCAGACTGCAAATATATGAAGAACTGAAGCAACTTTGCTGTGAAACTTCTGACCAATATTTGCACGCGAAGGTGGTCAAGATTCACAAATAAGTAATGCTATTAACCTATATGGATTCAGCTGGTTACTGAAGATGATGCACACTCACTGTGAGCTAGCAGTACTTTTGAAGAATCCTCTTTGGATTATCTTAGTTATGCATTTTTATAGCAGGCAAAACTGAAGTTCATGAAGCTGTTACAAAACCATGAAAACTACAAGAGGCTGGTGCCATGTTTAAATAACCTATAAATGTGATTTCCTTCAAGATTTGAGATATCAGTGCTTAGCCAAATCACTGAATAAAAGTGAATTCAGTCTTGTTTCCTTACCTCCTACAAATGCTGTTGCTTGATTCCATTTACTGAGAACTTATCACTAAGCCTTGAAGTGACTTTAATGACTTGCTACCTACAAAACAGTGATGGAAATAGGCTTTAAATGGCTAATACCAATCGCTACCGACAAAGACCCCGCACCCACAGAGCAGCTCTACGATATATGTTAATACCAGAAAGGTCGTACTTACAACATTTGTAGCTGTAGAAAGTCTAGACTAAACTGCTCATTGATTCATTTTCCATGCAAAGGGTTATCATGGTCAAAATGATAAAAACCACCAATGAAGAGGGCTACGGAGATCCCATCAATACAATATTAGAAAATGTATTCATAGAAACATGAGGCATTAACAGTTGAACCAGAATGAATAACTGAACACAGAAAAATAAATATTACAGGTTAAAAGAATGGGCCAGGGGTGTTAACTCCGCCAGTAAATTGTTTACTGTCTGTCCTAAGCCAGAATAAAGGAGGAAGGACATCCCTGTTACATTCCTTACTTATGGGTAAAGGAAAATTTACTTAAGGAATTACAGAAGTATTAAATATGATTCAAGTTATCCCATAATTTTTTTGGATATATACTTCTACTTCTTTTCCCAGTGATATTCAGTATCATTTATTTTCTGAAAACTCCAGGTTGAAATCAACCTATCACCCAGCTATAAAAGATCTGTTCTGCTGCTGGATGGTTATGCTCCTTTAAAAAATTAGGAAATAGAAGTAGAAAAGGACTAACAAGTATAGCAGTCCAAGACTTAGCAAAGGAATATCGAGTTACCAGCAGTCTCGATACCAACAAGTGAACTTAGCCGGCTTTATGAAAAATATCTTATGAAGAATGACATTCCGGGTTAGATTGGTCATATGGAAAAATGGACTTGGGAATTGTGATACAGTCTCATATATCATAAAATTCTTCTGCAAATGCTCTACCTACTGATTATGACTAAATATTCCTTACTCAACCAAACTGTGGAAAAATGTGAGGGGGTTGAAACAACAAAGTTGTTGTAACTTTTGACCAACCTTTGCACATTAAGGCTCATGAGATTTCTGCAAGATGTGGTCAAGACTCACAACAAAGCAATGCTATCATATGTCTTCGTGGTTTTCACTTATTAATGTCATATGTGGCTTCAGGTGTTCACATCATGAGTGGAAGCGGAATTAAAGAACTTCAGCAGCTGGTGAGAAGAATTGCTGACAGTTAATAGTACTACTGAAGAATATTTTCAGAATGAGTCAGTAATAAAAGTGCGAGACATTGACGTTTTGATTGCACTCAGTCTTGGCTACATCGAAAGTAAGCGTACACTTCTTAAAACTAGGCAAAGGGAACGAAGGAAACAAACTGTATACACCAAACTGTTTGAAATTTAGTTTATCAAAGACAACATGTTTTCTTCTGGGCAAATTTGAGTTCAAGAAGCTGTTTCAAACCATTCAAGAACTTGAAGATGCTGCCGCAGTGTTGAAAGAACCAGCTGCTGAACCTACCAATATTGTTAAAGTTGGAAAAGCTTTCATCCCCCAACTGTGCAGAACAAATAGATCCATTTTGTGATTTGAGATACCAGTACTCTGCTGTATCGGAGAAGCCTACAGATGCTGCTAAGTTCCATTTATTGTTCACTTACAAGTAAGTCCAGAAGTGGTTAGGAAATGACGTGCCACCTGTCCAATGGAGATGGAAATTGACTGCAAATTGGGTAGGCCCAATCACCGCAGACAAAGATCCTATTCTAAAAGCCAGGACGGTTGCACTCATGCCACTTGTCACTGCAGAAACGCGGGATTCAACTGCTTAGTGACGTTTGCCAAAGCAAAGGGTTGACAACTTCGAAGTCTGGCATTTCAATGTGAGGACCTCACTGATACAATATTAGAAAATGTAATTTGTAAAGGGAGTTCAGGAATTAATGGATGAAAAAGAATGAGCAATTGTTCAAAGAAAAATGCGTATCAAAGATTGAAGGAATGGGCCCAGGCAACTCCGCAGGTTAATATTTACTGTCATTCCTAAACTAATATATATGAGGAAGGACATCCATGTCACATTCCTTATGCAAAAGGTTATTACGGAAATGTTACACACACATGGGTTGCACCAATG
>NC_061107.1:86558961-86566461 GCF_015104395.2 Macrobrachium nipponense
ATATATATATATATTTACACACTCTTACGCAGTACTGCATTGTTCTCACTATGTTGTTATTAACAAGTCATTACAGACAAACTAAAGGTCAGACACATAAGCTGCCTGACAAACACGAGAAGAAACATCTTAGAAGGAAACCAAGATTCAAATATACATTCAACACTTGCTTCCGAAAGCATTTGTTGAAAAAACAAACTCGCTACGTATATAATGCAAACATCTTAAACTTGTTTACGTAGCGTCCCGCAGAAAACGAGAAGTAACAAGGATGACTGAAATGAACCCGGGAACTCGAGATCAGAGTGGCGTCACCGTGAACGAATTTCATTATTAGAAAGATATTTATTTATTCATTTATTTATTTTCGCCGGTTAAATTGGGACTGTTGCAAGCACTGTTCAGCTCGGCGTCCTCTTGCGTGGTGGAAGCCCGCTCCGATAATTGCTTTCCTCTTTTTTTTATTTCTATTTTTGTTTATTTTTTCTCCTCCCAAGGACGCATTCGACGATAGCTAATGCCATATATGATCGTGGTATGATTAAGCTGCCTTCGTTTAGCGATCCCAGTTTTTTTTTATTTTTTTAAAGGTCGTACAAATAATCAGGGGAACTTTTAATGTAAACTTAAGCTTCTGGCTGTGATTTGCAATTTATTCGAGAAATGGAATTTGCTCTTTTTTTCGATTTTAAATCATGCCTGCCTCATCTAGTGCTGTTATGTAGGTTGCGAAAATTCTCTTGATGGGTTTCACTGTCTCTAAGTACAATAGGTACTGTCCCTAAAAGGCAAACTGCCCCGGAGAACGTGGATGTTGGAGGTAGAATCTGAACGATCCGTATCGAAAATGAGCGAACTTTTGATAGAGTAAGAGTAATTCTGTCCAAGAAATCGGTACTGAAATAGTGTCCACCGAAATGCTAATCTTCTCAGGCTTATTTTGTTCTTGTGGACCATAATATATTCAGCGATACTTAACTAGAAAACCGTTTCGGTTTCCCAGGAACGTTGAAGACCTCATTCAAAAAAGGTTTCGTATGTTGCCAAATTATTGGTACAGTTGTGGCATGTAAAAAATATTTCCTATTTGTTGAGAGAGAGAGAGAGAGAGAGAGAGAGAGAGAGAGAGAGAGATGTAACATAGCTCATCTTGAGAGAGGTTTTACGTAGACGAGATACTATTTGTGTCAGAGAGAGATAGAGAGAGAGAGAGAGAGAGAGATATGTTTAAGCATATCTCTTCTTCAGAGAGAGGTTACGTAGATGACATAATATTTGCAAATTTTCCTGAACATCTTTTATAAGACTTACGCTAAATTTCATTATGTTAATAGCTGGTTTTAATTTCGTTATTTTTTAATTTTTCCATTTTAACCTATTTCTATATAATGATAATATTAGTGGTGGTAATATTTATTCATATTGTTATTTTTCTATGGTAACAAATCCTACATATAGACTTGTCGTTATCCACTCCGGGAGGTAGCCCATCTCGCCACTGGTCCCTACATCTCGACTCTCTCTTCTAAGTAGTGCTTATCGAGACGGCCAGAACAAGAGATAATATCTCATTAATATTCCCTGTAGCAGGTTATGAACATGGTATATATTTTTTTTAATGTCCCTACTGTAAAGAATAAAAAAAATATTTGCCAAAACGTAAGAGAAAACTGACTGAAAACGGAAACTATTAAATTTAAGTATTTTTTAATACCTCTACTGTAATAGAAAAAAAGAAAAAAAAAAGCCAAAACTTAAGAAAAAATGTGAATAAATACAGGAAGTCTTCGTTAAATTTAAGTGTTTTTTTCTTTATGCCTCTACCGTAAAAGAAAAAAAATGTCAATACATAAGACAGAAACTGAATGAAAATACAAACATCGTAGAATTAAAAGTTTTTTAACGCCTTTACTGTGAAGAAAAACAAAAGCTGCCAGAATGCAAGACTAAAACTGAATGACAGCAAGAACTCTTCGGAAAAATAAAAATAACAACAACAGGTTTAAATCGATCCCTGTACTGACCAAGATTTGACGTTACTGAATTGGATACTTGAGAGGAAATTATGCGCTTCGTTTATTGAGAAATTATACAGAGAGAGAGAGAGAGAGAGAGAGAGAGAGAGAGAGAGAGAGAGAGAGAGAGAGACATTCGCCCTCTTGATTTGGTTGTGTCGTCAAACATATTTACCTGGAGAGAGAGAGAGAGAGAGAGAGAGAGAGAGAGAGAGAGAGAGAGAGAGAGAGAGAGAGGTTTAACATTCCCTATCCTGATGTGGTTGTGCTGTCGCTGATGTATACGCACCTGGAGAGAGAGAGAGAGAGAGAGAGAGAGAGAGAGAGAGAGAGAGAGAGAGAGAGAGAGAGCTGAAAAAAAAAAAAATAGAAACCAGAGGCAATTAGTGGACTCATTAGGTCTCATTTGCAGCATGTGAAGATTACTGATGTCTGTTTTTAACTCTCTCGTCTTAATGATACGTTTTAAAACTACATAAATTTGCAACGGATAACAATTTAATGTGTATTTTTGACTTAATTTTTTTTTGTTTTGTGATCGTGAACACGTTGACTTTCAGCTGAATTAATTTTATGTTGCTGTACTAATACCCTGAACACCGATGGTATTGCAATCGGGGGTCGAGATATAAAAAGTCCCGGAGTCAAAAACGTATCGTACCGCCCTGAATCTCGAAGCAAGTTGATTTTGGTCTGCATATAGTAATATAGCAGACAGTGGTGAGGAAAATGGTTCCAGAGAAGGCATTTATTGCCTGAAGTCTTTCGTTATTACACATCGAAATTACACACACACACACACACACATATATAATGGAATGGAATATCGAAATTAAGCCAAAGGCCAAGCACTGGGACCTATGAAGTATTCACTGCTAAAAGGGAAACTGAAACCGAGTGCAAAAAAGGTTTTAAAAGTGCGACTGGGTAACAGGAGTGAAACCTCGCAGCTGCACAGTGAAACGCTGTTGGAGCGGGTGGGAGGTAAGATGGAAGAAGGATAATAATTATGATCGGAGGTATAGTAAAAAGAATGAAAGACGATGCAGCTACGGGCCGAAAGGACGCTACAAAGAACCTTAAGTAATGCCTACAGTATACCATGGAACGGCACTACCCCCTGCAGGGCATAAATATATTGATAAACACGTAACGTTTCTTTAAAAAAAATGATGCTGAGTCTTTTGGTGGACTGTAATTAAGCAATGGAAATATTATTTTTAGAATAAGTATCAAGGTGGAACCGCGGAACTGTTATCCATTCCTCCATATTTATTCCTTTTTGCATTCTTGTTTTTTGGTTAACTGCTTATTTTATTTCTTTGTTAAAGTTTGTTCAGTGGTCTGCGTATTTTATTTTGATTTTTCGGTTAAAGCATTTTTTTTTTACTAATCTGAGTATTTTGTTCATCACACACTTATACAGGATATTTATCTCATATTCATTCACCCACAAATTGTGCAGATTTTTTAAACATATTTTTTGGGTCATTTAATTGTCGATTCAAACACAAACAATTTATTGATTTTTCCTTCGTAAACCGTCACCTTCTCACTCGTCTTATCAGCTCATTACTTCATCTGTTTGTTCATTCACCTACTTATTCCAGACTTACCCAGCGATTTGTTTACTATCAGTGTAAACGCATATATTTTTTTCTTTGCATAATTATCTTTCATTGCTCTTTTAACAAGACAATACCGCAAGGAATACCAGACCACCCACTAACTTGCGGACGTTAGTAACCGATAGTCGAACTTGCCCTGAGCGATTTTGGTTTGATGCTGCATAGTTACAAGGATTCAAGATTCCTTCGGTATATTACTATCTGTATATATATATATATATATATATATATATATATATATAAATATATATATAGATATATGTATATATATATATATACTATATATATATAATATATATATATATACATTATATAATATATATATAATCACATCACCACAGGTGAACAAATAAGAGACTGGGTGTAGGTCCTAACCGG
Organism: Macrobrachium nipponense; assembly: GCF_015104395.2. NCBI lineage: Eukaryota > Metazoa > Arthropoda > Malacostraca > Decapoda > Palaemonidae > Macrobrachium > Macrobrachium nipponense. Next base: position 86,562,983 of record NC_061107.1, read on the forward strand.
TTTCGACTTTATCTCTGAGTTATGGACCTATACCCAGTCACTTATTTTCTCACAGTGATGTGTGAAAGGATCGTAAGCGCATATAGTAACCAAATAACACTAAAAGAGAGAGAGAGAGAGAGAGAGAGAGGAGAGAGAGAGAGAGAGACAGTAGCCCAAGGAAAATGACCTTGACTACATCACCGAGTGGGGAAAATTCAGACGAAATCCGTGAGAGGCCGTGGTACAAATTTTATGGCACAATCCGAGGTCTGACACATGCGCTGGCTAAATAATCAACTCTCGACGTCATTGAGATAAGCCATCTGCTACGAGGACCACCACAGAGACTCCAATCAGTGACACAAAGCATTCATGGTGAATGGCAGGCGATGTGAGTGTCCCGTAGGAGGGAGGGCTGGGTGGTAGTGCCGTCAGTGCACCTCATTCGGTGCACTGTAGGCATTACTTAAGGTTCTTTGCAGCGTGCTTTCGGCCCCTAGCTGCAACCACTTTCGTTCCTTTTACTGTACCTCCTTTCATTTTCTCTCTTCATCTGACTTTCCGCCATCTCCTAATACTTGATTCATAGTGCAACTGCTTTGAGTTTTTTCTGCTGCTGCACCTTTCAAACCTTTTACTGTCAATTTCCATTTCAGCGCTGAATTACCTCATAGGTCCCAGTGCTTAGCCTCTGGCCCAAATTCCATATTCTATATTCAGTTCGGCAGGCGATGAGATCTCCAGCTCATCCAGAAACGCGCCAGACTTCATTTTGCTCTTTGACTGCGAAAGGCCCCGTGGTAAAGTAGTGCCTTCAGTGCACCTCAAGCTGTGCACTGTAGGCATTACTTAATAAGGTTTATTGGTGTGTCCCTTCGACTTCTAGCTGCAGCTCCCTTTCATTCCTTTTACTGTACCCCAGTCTATTTGATCTTTTTTTCTTTTGTACTTTCCTCCCTCTCCAAACTCTAACTCTAACCTTTTACTCTCAATTTCTCTTTCACCGCTGAATGATCTTATAGGTCTCAGTGCTTGACCTTTGGCCAAAATTTTATTTTCCACTACGGTCACAGAAAGGGAGTCATTGTTACTACAGGGTGTTTTGAAATCAAAGGCCCCTCCCCCCTCTACAGCATAAACTGAAATTGATATGGACAAAAGACAAAAGTAATTCAGAACAGGTATTTATTTAAGTTTCTCTTTGAGTATTTGATATTTTGTGTTGCCTCCATCTGCCTGTACCACAGCCTGCATTCTTGAGGGGTATGATTTCAGCAAATTGCAAAAAAGCTGAGACTCAAACTCCATTTCCCTGAGCACTTTGGTCACCTCTCTTTGCAGGTTGTCGAGGCTTGGTATGCCATCATAGTTCACTGTGCACGCTTCAACGCGATCCTTTAAGATACTACCAATGTTTTCACACACATTAAGGTCAGGTGGGCTACCTGGAAATTCACTTGATGAAAAGAAATTGATACCACTGTTTCAAAGCAGCTCCTGTGTCTGAAGAGCCTTGAAACATGGTGCCTTATCATTCAAAAATGTGACTTCTTCAACAGATAATACATTTTCAGGATCTTTGAGGAAAGGAAATACTCCACCAGTATGCACAGTTTCTCTGAATAATTTGCCATTCCATGACTGTCCGTTTTCTTTGATAATCCACATTAACCGTTTGGCTGTGAAACAGAAAGATTCCCAAACATTCAGGAAATTTCACAACTTGGCGATAGCACACGTCATCACTGATATCATCCAACTTTGCAGCCCAAATGATGTCATTTTTATGATTTGGCTTCCTGACTGTGTAAATGAAGAATTGATCTGATGAGGCAACATGGGGAAAGTCAGCTTCATCTCAATCTTTAAGAAATGAACCACAAAACCATGCGCAGTCTTCTCTCTGTTGCTGAGCGATGTTGGGCTTCCTGATAACAAGAAATGGCTTGATACTTCTCATCTTTTCCCTTTTTGTTTATAGGTCAAGCGCCAATTTACGTAAAGACTTTCTTGGTCTATCCACTGCCTCAGCTATGATGTCTTTTGACTCATGAGAAAGGACTTGAGGCCTTCCAAGATTCTCACTCTTTTTGCGATGACACTCATATGGATTTTTGTTCCAGTTTCTTGAAGCAAAGAATTCATCTCTTTTAATGTATTTAGCTATCCAGGAACGTGAAATGAAGGATGTGCCAGCATCCCTGGCCTCTCTGAAGGTTATAACCCGGATTCGGTCAATCTATATGATTTCCTCCGAGTCGTTAGCCCTGGCTGTATCTAACTCCCTCACTCAGTCTGAAAATACAAGAAATGTAAAATGAAAAATAGCCTAATAGGAACTTAAGATAATGTACTTGGAGATAGGCTTTAGCAGAAAACTTCATAACTTTCCTTTTGTTCTGTGGAGGGGGGGCTCTTATTTCGAAACACCTGGTTACTTTCGAATATCTAGCACGTAATATCTTTTTGCTTGTTCTGTGAAAGAAGAAAAAAAAAGTCTCGGCAATCACCAGGCATACTTGTTGAGGAAGAGTACTTACTGGTCGGCATTCCAAGCTAACGAAAAAGGGTGGTTTAAGTCGGACGCTCTCCCCATCCGCAGCCCGGCTAGTCCAAAACCTACATAGGTCTAGGACTCTAGGACTAGCCTCTAATCCAACCGCAATTATCTGGTGGTCGACACAAGCCACCCAACGGCGCTTCCTTGTACTGAGTAAACGAAATTGGACAGGTTTCCTTCCCCCTCTCCTTGTTGGTCGTTCTCCGCCTTTCAGTTCTCGTGTAAACTCAATGAACAGTCTTCCTTGAACTTACCGATGCTGTTCGCCTCGAGTTTACCAGAGGCTGTTATGCCTCATTAAACCAAGACGAGCGCCGTTGCCTTGCTTTGGTGTACATGCGTTGCTCTTAATGCATTCTTGAATGTTTGATTTCGCTTGCTAGTTTATATATATATATATATATATATATATATATATATATATATATATATATTATATATATATATATATATATATATATATTGCTTTTCAAAGCAGTGTATTTGTATATTTTGCTCCTTCCACGAAATCGGTATTTTGTTTTGTAGAAGCTGGCTTTGTCATTTATTGGTGCGTTGAAGCATTTTCAGAATGAAGTTTTGGCACTTGAATGATTTTTATAGTGATAACTCATTATTATTATGATTATGGGTTTACCTTCGGCTGCATTAACTTTGTATTTTTTTTAGTAATGCCCTGATGGTCATTCCTTTAAAGCAATATTGGTTACTGATACTTATATTTCAAGCGTTTCTTACAGGCATCTACAATGAACATGGAAAGGTAGGCAAAGACTAACAGGTACTTATTTCATATTAAGCTAGCCTTATGCCAGCTGGCTTTTAGCTCCAGGAGCAGCCCATGAAGCTATAAGGTTATAACGCAGTATTGCTGCTGCTGCCTGTTCTGATCTATGATTGGCTGATGGCAGGAGTCTGTGATCCCCCTTTCTCGGTC
>NC_061107.1:86571461-86581461 GCF_015104395.2 Macrobrachium nipponense
TTCATATATGTACCGAAGGGGAATTTTTAATTGATAATAATTTCGTCCCCCCATGGGATCGAACCACCGTCCAAGTGGACGGGGACGAAATCAGGACGGTCAGTGACGCTATCCAATCATTTCGTCCCCGTCCACTTGGACGGTGGTTCGATCCCATGGGGGGACGAAATTATTATCAATTAAAAAATTCCCCTTCGGTACATATATGAAAATATATCATTTGGGAGTAAAGTGAATTTAGATATTAAAGGACATTTGTAGCTTGAATTGATATATATATATATATATATATATACTATATATATATATATATATATATATATATATATAATAAAGATATATGTATTATAACCATACATAATATACATACATACATTCACTACATACATACATACATCATACATACATCTTTTAACACGTTTTAGTCTTCCTTTTCCACGAAGATTTGAGGTTTGAGGTTTGTAGGGGCCCAGGGGAAAAAGAAAAACTGAAATTCCTTTTAGCTCAACAATTTCGGCCTCCACTGGCTCTTATCGAGAGCTGTTTATTAATAAACAGCATCGGTAAGGGTCAGTGAGACCGAGACTGTTTGAGCTAAAAGGAATTTCAGATTTCCTTTTTCCCCTGTGGACACCCCTCATACATACATACACTACATACATACATACATACACATATCTATATATATATATATATATATAATATATATATCATATATATATATATATATATATATATATATATATGTACTATACACACATATATTAGTTGTGTAAATATGCATATGTATATGTATTCCTCTTGATAACGTTTGTTTTTCCTCTTGCATACATATACATGGATATCCTAAAGACACATCTGCACGACTATGCAGTATTGAATAGTTAGTGGAATAAAGGAACATGGAATAGCAACGTTTTGATATTTACATTCAACGTAGTAAGACATAATTCACTTACACGTAAAGACATTTAACATAAGCTTTATTATAGACTTCATATCAAGCAGTATATGCAAGGTATCACGGTGAAAAAATCAGACAACAGAGCCCTAGGCCTAGAGCCTTTTATCGCCAAGTTTAGTCGCCTTTGAGATTTTTAATTTTTCTTCTTTTTTATCACTAAAAATGGAAAATAATTTTTTAATTAATATGTTAGTATATTGAAAGCTGTACTTAACTTTTCCTACTATGGTAGAATATTCATTTATATATCCACGAGCGCACACACGAAAAGACACAAGAAGAGAACAGAGCTCACTTAGTAGTGCGCATCAAAAAGAAAAGCTTGGCAGAATATTGCAAAAGATATCATCCACCATTCAGAAGAAACAGTGATTCTGGAAAAAGGCCATTGGAATGTGCAATAAATTCAAGGTACGTGTAAGGGTAATCTCTACATCGGCCCCTGGTCAGTTAGATTTCAGGCCTTTCATTTATCAGATACAAGATGAGGAGATAAATTCAAGATGGATTACCATCATCAAGGAAATTAACCACAGGACCACAGATAGTACTCTACACCAGCCTGCTGCTAAATGAAACGTTTAGATGTGTAGGTTTATAGTACTTTTTTTTTCTTCGTAGATACTTTGAAGTTCATTGTAAAACAGGCGTCGTACCGAGCTAGATTTTTATACTCGAGATCTTTATCTGTGTGAGTTTTTTTTTTTTTCCAAGGTGCACCCTCTTATAGCATGGTACGTGTATCTTTCCATTCTGGAGCCTTGGTTATTGTCAGTTTATCATTTTGGGGGTTGTGGGGGGGATTGGGATGGATGTGGGGTTGTCGTGGGACGTATCTCATTCCTTGTAGGAGTCTCAATGTGTATCTTTCCTTTCTGAGGTACTGGTCATTGTCAAATTATCTCATTTGGGGGCGGGGGGCGTGAGGCGGGGGAGGGCTGGTGTTGATGTAGGGGTAGAGGGGGAGGGGTTGTCCTGGGATAGTGTCTTATTCCTATAGAAGGAAAGTCTCAACTCTAGGGACGTTACTTACCTGGTCCCGACGGTGAAGGGGAGGTGAAGATACTTTGGATATGTCCTTTCAAAGAGAGCCCCTTGCGTCACGTGACCTTGAGAGCGATGATGATGATGATGATGGTGGCGAGAACGAGGCATTTCATTCTTGATGAGGAAGAGGAATCGTGAGGTAATGAAACAATAGGACGAACAAGTAGTAACCAAAATACAGGTGACCCATCTTCTTAATTAACCCTGGATTTCCCTGTGGGGTTTTATCAAGTACTCACCGACTTATTGACACAGCTCTTCAGCCACAGCTCCCCACGAAGTTCAATTCGTTTTCCGAACCAAAGGAATCTCTCTAATTATTTTGTAAAGTACGGAGATAAATATGTCTTTTTAAAGCAAATACATTTTTGCGCTGTTGTTTTTATTTTATATTATTTTTATGCGAATTGGAGTGGCGTGTATTCAGACAAGAACTGGCTTGGTCATGGTCACTGAACGGGTTATCTTAATAGATGATTTAATCATTAGGATTGAAATTAAAGTGATTCTACGTCTCGGGGTGTGGCAAGAAACAGGCCAGAATTTAAAGCAGTTAATAAAAGGGTCTTAGTTAAGATTATGGACTATTTACTGTCCTAATCTCTAAAATAATATAGAAGTCTGGCATTAGAGTGGATCAGTGCAAAATGATTTCACTGCTAATCGATGCTGATTGTCTTAAAATTACATCTTTCGAGAGTCTTCACAATGCAGTAAGGCTTACAATCCTCCAGAAGGTCTGGAAATGCCTTTCCTTTATATCATTCTTATATTTAAAAGCAGAGCCGATATTTGATAACGAAGTTGCGCTTATACTTGAATAATACGACATTTAGAGAATTGAAAGGTCAATGGATTCCGACATGACCGAAGGATCAGTTGATGCTAAGAACGACGGAGAAAATTTTAATACAGGTACGAATGACGGTGCATCTCTCTCTCTCTCTCTCTCATATAGAGCTCGAGACAGGACGCGGAACAACAGTATCATTCAATGCCTCACCCACTTGGAGCAAAGACAGACAACAACCTTTTCAAAACGGCCAAGACATTGGAATCGGAATTGGAATTAGAATATACAGTACAGGCCAAATGTCAGGCGCTGGGACCTATGGGGCTATTCAGCGGTGAATGGAAAATGAAGAGTAAATAGGCGTTAAAGGTGTAACGGGAGGAAAACCTCAAAACAGTTGCACTACGAAACAATTGTTAGGAGAGGGCGGAGGACAATAAGATGAAAGAAAAAGACTATGAATGGAGGTAGAGTAAAAAAGCCAAACCTTCTTGTCGTTTTGGGCAGGGCAAGGGTGGGAAGTACCGCGCTGCCAAATCAAACTTTCTCCGTCAGTTTATTTACTATTTGAAAGCAGTACAGACCTAAACAATGATAAAACAATAAGTACCAGATTTTCTTTTCATCATATTGAAACATTTCGTCACATTTTACACTGGGTAACGACGTACACAATGCTTTTGTTCTTAAACGTTTTTGAGCTACGATGCCAGATCTCTTAAAAGATTTAAGTCCAAGCTAAGCTGCCCTTAGGGCATGCAGCGGTCGAATTCTGATTTAGAAAAATGACGAGTATTGGAATAAAATATCTTAATGTTAATTCAAAATGATACAGGATTGTGTAGTGTATTTTAAAGCGTAAAGAAAGTAGTGTGAAGTATGAGTACTTTTATTTGCAATAAAGGAAAAAAAAATCATATATTGTTAGTATAGGGAGAAAATTATTTGGTAAATATCCAAGTGGAGAATTTCTCAAATCACGTACACAACATAACACACAATAACACACACAAAATACACACACATCACACACACACATATATATATATTCCATTATATTTTATATCTAATATATAAATATTATCTAATACCAAACACACACACACATATATGTATATACATATATATATATATATATATATATATATATATTATATATATATATATATACATATGTGTGTGTGTCTGTGTCGGTGACTTTTTCGTTCCTCTTTCTCCGTGCGCGTATTAATATATAAAAAGAAGGCGAGAGAGAGACAGAGAGAGAGAGAGAGATAGAGAGAGAGAGAGAGAGAGAGAGAGAGAGAGAGAGAAGAGGAGAGAGCATCATTGTCAATTTAAAAGGAGGTAGCGATTACCTTCAGAAAAATAAAAAGAAGGGTTTAACTTGAGTTTCCTCGGAAACAACAAAGCTCTGGACGACGAGACACGAAAAAAAAAAAAAAAACATTGGCTGGAGTCGCTTCGTGTTTTATACTTTTCTTTCTATCTTCAGTAATGACAAATGAAATTATGCAAATGTCTTGTTACAAGTTATGATGATATTTTGCACTCTCTATTGATCTTGTCGTATTTTCAAGTCCAGATACCTTAAGATGATTTACCACGGATGTATTAGGGTTTAGGATGATTACTATTGCTCCTGAGGGCACGAATTAAAAAGAAATAAACGCGGTCACTTCCAACGAAGTACAATTGGCAACATGGGAGGATGAAACTAGTAAAACAACTTTTAGAAGGTTTGGAAATAGTTATGGTGGCCGAAGGGACGCCGCAAAATACATAAAGTAATGCCCACATTACACCGCGTGAGGTGCACTGACGGCACTACCTGCCTACGGGGCACGGATCCATTTTAAACGGAAGCCGGGAGCTGCTGCAACAGCCGCGTCGACCCCTGGGGATGATTACGTGGCCACCGATGATTACAGCCTGTAAGTAAGCCTGATTACTCGCCATCCCAGACGATAACGATTACTATACCTCGATATTTTTTCCCTCCACTTGGAAATGACCTGGACTGACCAGTTCCAGAGAGCAAAAACGAAAAGGAAAATTGGGGGGATAAACTCAAAGGGAATTAGATTCAGCGCTACTGGTTTTGCATAGAGCTCCTAACCATAGACTTTAACTATGCAAATGAAGTCAGTACTGAGAATTTTCTTTTTTTTTCTTTGATTATAGAACTGAATTTATGGAACAGGTGGAACCAACTTATCAATATGCCTAAGCCAGCGTTTTGTGAATATTCAAATGAGATCACAATCATGGAAGCCAGGCTTGCTCTCATATCCTCAAGATAGCGTTATTAACGTGGTGCAAACTTGTATGTATAGATACTATATATATATTAATAATAATAATATATACTATAATAAAAATCTAATTAATATATCAATAAGTAATATATAACATTAACATATAATTATATAATATAATAATATATATATATATATATATATATCTATATATACACACATATATATATATGTGTGCGTGTGTGTAGAAATTTGGTCACTCCCTACATGCGCGACTTAATATTTGCAAATATTAATCCAGAAGTATCGTTCAATATCGAATTCGTAATATCTTGAGCTTAAGTTAATCCCAAGGTACATTATATTATATGTATATATATACATACATATATATATATATATATATATATATATATATATAATATATATATATATATATATATATAATGCTTAATCAACAAAAATAACAGCTCCCGGTCTGCTGCGCCTACACCAGTCCATCCAGCTGTAATTAGGTATCAGTGCAAGGTCTAAAATGAAAAGGCCTCTAGACCTAGTACCAGTGTCTGTTTGGGTGCAAGAACAGAAGGGCGTAAGGCTGGCAGCCTCACCCGTAAAGACTTGCTGAGAAACTGGAAGGCAATAATATCCTTCTGCTGGCACCCATCCTAAGCAGAAAAGCCTGTATATGTCTATTTACCTATGTATTTTCATTGAAACGAAAGTTACTTTAACAAGATTTCTGTTGGTCCGCTGGTATGGTCGCTAGCATCTAAGCACGGTGCTCAGATGTCGCGAATTCGCGCCCCCACCCCTAAAAAGGACTATTAAAAATTACTGGCTCTGTATCATGATCAGTTACTACTGCAGTGCGGGGTCTTCGGTGAGAGGCTGAAACCAATATTCTTTGGAAGCTTGAATTTCATGTCAGTGGCCCTGTGGGCTTGTACCAAGTGAATAGGCTTTATCTAATAAAATAATACTATTATTACTAATCATTTATACCGAAAATTTGGTGTTTTGCAAAAATACATAGGCCTAGGGTGAAAACCCGAGCCTTTATCCCCTAGTAGTTCAAGGAAATTGCAATAGCTAAACCGCCGAAACTTCTTGCGACGAAGTCATATGTTTTCATAGACATTTAGTTTATTCTCTGTTGTACATACCGTATTTTGACCAGTTTTCCCAAGACTGGCTCTTATGAAAAATGTGTTCCCAGAACACAAGGCAGATAGGAGGTAGATTAAGTTCACAATACAATGTCTTGGACAGTGATATTCTACAACCGTAGTACCATAGTTGCTCTTGATACCTCACTTGAGGATTCATTCCTTTATTTTTTGCTTGAATTCCGTATGTGTTGCAGATGGCATTAGATTTGTTTATTAATCTCGATAACCTTTCCCTTTTTCTTAATTTATTCTTATACACATGAATCTTATTATTTTTCTGTAAAGGGAAATTATTGAGATGGCTTTGTCTGTCCGTCCGCACTTTTTCTGTTCACTCTCGGATCTTAAAAACTTCTGAGGCTAAGGCTGAAAACTGGTACGTTATTTTCTTTAAATCTAAAGTTAGCCTTAAATCGTTCATCTGGCAACGCGAACAACAAAGGCCACCATAGCTGGCTGAAGTTTCATGGGCCGCGGCTCATACAGTACTATACTGAGACCACCGAAAGAGATATCTATTTTCGTTGGCCCTGATTATACGCTGTAAGGAAAACTCGATTGCGCCAAAGAAACTTGACACATATTTTACTTGTTTTTATTTAATCTCTGATGCAGAAAGCAACGAGTAAGACAATTTAGAACATCATACAGTACCCCATTCCTTTTACGAAGACATACTATAAAATAAAATAGATTCACATCAAACGTGCATCTGATGTCTAGGCCTGTACCTTACGGCGCTCCTGATTGGCTATTGATAAGCCAATCACAGGGCTGGAAACTCTCAGTCTCTCGAAAGAGTTCACATAGGCAGGATGTATGTTCCACCTCTTCTGAGAGATACGTCTTTCATAAATATCCCTCAGGAGAGGTGGAACATACATACTGCCTATGTGAACTCTCTCTCGAGAGACAGAATTTCCTGCCCTGTGATTGGCTTATCAACAGCTAATCAGGAGCGTCGTAAGGGACTGGCCTAGATATCAAATGCACGGTTGCTGTGAATCTACTTTTTATATAGCATATTTTCCACCCCGAAAACTGCACTCATGCACGTACTATAATTTGCACCTATTATACTTCAGGTATTCATAACGCGTCAGTGAAAAATACGCGCATTTGTGTTAACACATCATATTTATTATCGACTCATGAGAGAGGCGCGCTCATCCTTTGTGTCGAACTTGACACGTTGCTTCTTAAAATTATAATCCTCTCCACAGCTTAAATCTCAGGCTACTCAGAAAATCCGTTGGTCACAGACTTTACGATTTTCCCCAGTCCGTGCAATATGTATTTAGAGTAAGAGAGAAGGAAGAACTGTTAGGTGGAAGTCATCTTTTAGCGGGAAAAGAGTCGGGTAAGTCCTCTGCTTGTGATTAACACTATTCTCAGTTGCCAAATTACTATTTATTTTTCTTGAAATCACTATTTCAAAGAACTCCAGTTACCGTTTAAATGAGCAAAAACCGCTCTTTAGAATAAAATCCAAACCTTCACTCTACATTAGGTCATCGTAAGCCTAAGTGAGAGAGAGAGAGAGAGAGAGAGAGAGAGAGAGAATGATTGATCTGTAGTAGAACTGCGTAACCACAGGCAAAGAAAGATAGCTTTAGAAAGGAAAGAGATTGCAGCTTTATATTACTTTTGTGGTTGCTATTTTCCATTTATAATATATATATATATATATATATATATATATATATATGTGTGTGTATATATTATATATATATATATATATATATATATATATATATATCTATATATATATATATATATATATTACAGCATATATAATGTCGAGCTACAATGTCCTTAATATCTAATTCACTCTACCTCGGAATTAATATATTTTCATATATGCTTAACCGAAGGGGAATTTTTTTTCTCGATAATAGATTTACCTGTACTTGGGCGCGAACGCAGGTACATTATAAATCCAGGAACGTCAGTGGAAGCTATAACCACCCAACCACCACGAGAGCTTAAAGGTATATGTCGTCTCTCACCTCAAATACTTTCTCGCAGCGTGAAGAGTATTCGTTGGTTGGAAGACAACATCAACCCAGCCTCGACTCCGGTAGTCAAGTAGCGTTTTGACAAAACGTAGCATTTACTTTTACATAAGTCATATCACATTACCGTGATTCATATACATATATCGCGCTACAACTGGTCCTTAATAATCTAATTCAACTCTACCTCGGAATTAAAATATATTTTTCATATATGCTAACCCGGGGAAAAAAAGGGGAATTTTTTTTTTCTCGATAATGGATTTACGTACTTTGGGCGCGAACGCAGGTACAATATAAATCCAGAACGTCAGTGGAAGCTATAACCCCCAACCCACCACCACGAGAGGCTTAAAGGTATATGTCGTCTCTCACTCAAAATACTTTCTCGCGCTGAAGTATCGTTGGTTTTGGAGGGGACAACATCAAACCCGCCTCGACTCCAGTAGTTAAGTAGCGCTTTTGACAACACGTAGCATTTTACATAAGTCATATCACATTACCGTCTTTCATATACATATATCGAGCTACAATGTCCTTTAATATCTAATTCACTCTACCTCGGAATTAATATATTTTCATATATGCTTAACCGAAGGGGAATTTTTTTTTTTCACGATAATAGATTTACCTGTACTTGGGCGCGAACGCAGGTACATTATAAATCCAGGAACGTCAGTGGAAGCTATAACCACCCAACCACCACGAGAGGCTTAAAGGTATATGTCGTCTCTCACCTCAAATACTTTCTCGCGCTGAAGTATTCGTTGGTTTGGAGACAACATCAACCCGCCTCGACTCCGGTAGTTAAGTAGCACTTTTGACAAAAACGTAGCATTTTACATAAGTCATATCACAATACCGGGATTCATATACATAAATATCTCGAGCTACAATGTCCTTTAAAATATCTATTCAACTCTACCTCGGGTTAATTATATATTTTCATATATGCTTAACCGAAGGGGAATTTTTTTTTCTCGATAACAGATTTACATGTACCTTGGGGCTCGAAAGCGCAGGTAGCATTATAAATCCAGGAACGTCAGTTGGAAAGCTATAACCACCCAACCACCCCACGAGAGGTCTTAAAGGGTATATGTCGTCCTCTCACCTCAAATACTTTCCCCTCGGTCGCTGGGGAAGTATTCGTTGGTTTTGGAGACAACATCAACCCGATGACCTCGACTCCCGGTTAAGTTAAGTAGCGCTTTTATTGACTAACACGTTATGCATTTTTACCATAAGTCCCATATCACTTAACCGGGGTGCGGGGGGGAGATTCATATACATATATCGAGCTACAATGTCCTTTAATATCTAATTCACTCTACCTCGGAATTAATATATTTTCATATATGCTTAACCGAAGGGGAATTTTTTTTTCTCGATAATAGATTTACCTGTACTTGGGCGCGAACGCAGGTACATTATAAATCCAGGAACGTCAGTGGAAGCTATAACCACCCAACCACCACGAGAGGCTTAAAGGTATATGTCGTCTCTCACCTCAAATATTTCTCTCGCGCTGAAGTATTCGTTGGTTTGGAGACAAACATCAAACCCCGCCTCCGACATCCGGTAGTTAAGTAGCGCTTTTGACAACCACGTAGCCATTTTACATAAGTCATATCACATTACCTTTAAGCCTCTCGTGGTGGTTGGGTGGTTATAGCTTCCACTGGACGTTCCTGGATTTATAATGTACCTGCGTTCGCGCCCAAGTACAGGTTGAAACCTATTATCGAGAA
>NC_061107.1:86586461-86593961 GCF_015104395.2 Macrobrachium nipponense
ATATAGTGGACAAGATTAATTGATGTCGAGCGGTAAGGATAGGAAGATAAAGACAGCAAAGAAATGGTGATTAGCGACGTGATACGAAGACACGAATGACAGTTAAAGACAGCGGCCGCGAAACAGAATCAAAAGTTTAGTGTCGGCATAAGAGATTTCAATCCATTCACGCCACTCGAAAAAGAAAGTTCTCCTATAAGACAGTTACCAGTGCTTCCCCAAATACAAAGACAGTTACCGAGTTGTAACAATAAAAGCGCTCCAAAAAAAAAAAAGCACCCACACTTCACGAAGAAAAGCTCCACTCCGAAAGAACAAGAACAGTCGTTCTACCAGAGATGAAGATTTTGAACGCATAAAGAATATATCAAGAGGAAAGAAAACAATTCCGAAAACGCATCAGTCAACGCCAATCACCTGCTCTGAGATTGGAAAGAAGAGAGAGAGAGAGGTCCCCTTTCCTGAAGAGAAGGAAGAGAGAGAGAGAAGAGGGGGAACCAACACATCATTCAACGCGCTGGTAGGCGAACGCAGCTGTCAGACGTAAACCCGTCGAAGACGACGAAAGAAGATAAGTCCAAAATAATATCCCACATTACATAACATTAAACCTTTTTAAAGGAATTACGCGATTAACATTTCTGTTAGACAATTTCTGGTATTTCAAGATTAAAAGATTTTCACACAACTTTTTTTTTTTTTGGCAACGAAACCTTACGATATTTCATTTTACTAATTATAACTAATCAGCTACTAAGACCTTTTCCCAAACATTTGTATTTACTAACCAATAACTTTAAATTTTAATTAATTTTAATTTAGATTGTGTCATTTTTATTTTGATTTTTTGTGATTTTTGGTTGTTTTGTGATTTCTTATACTTTGAATTTTTTTTGTTTTAATATTTGCTTTTAATCTTATTCGTTACGTCGAATGAATGTTTACTTGTTTTTTATTTTGTTTGTTTAGGATAACAAGGGTAATTCACGGGAGGTCCTCTCGTTAGCGTACACTTTACGGTCAGTTCAGTAACGTTTTACCAGAACTATTAAGAGGGTTTTTGTTGTTGTTTAAGAATCGCTCACCGGTAACGTAAGACTTTGAGAATATTTTCAGGGGAAAATTCTTTTATTTTTTTTGGTGATCGAATACTTAAGTAAAAATAATTTATTGTCATTATCATTTGCTTTTTGGGATATTACTGTCATAAACTTTGATACTTTTAATGATACTCAGTACTTTAAGAAAATTTCCATTAACGAGTCGATGGTCAAAGAGAGACCGACTCCTTATCAGAACGTAAGATTGCCTGTGCTCACGAGAAGTCAAACAAGGAAATTAACCATGCCGGAAGGTATACAGTCCGCGAATTCGAACGCAGCAGTAATGGGAACACATAAGGGACATGTAATTAATCACATAGCTAAATTTTGCGGAAGAAAGAATGGTCAGTTAGCTTGTAACTTAGAGAACTGGATAGAGCAGGTGGAGACACGCCTAGATAGCATAACGGGGACAGATAGAGAAAAGCTTATTGAAGCCAAGAGTTATCTTTGATTTGGAAGCCGGAGGAGACTTAGAACGGTACGTCCACTCCGAGACTTACCGAGATCTTAAGATTGGGGACTTGAACTGAAACGGTATTTTAGGAAGGTCTATTCCACAGTTGGTGAAAGAGATCCAGTTACTAGCTTGGCAAGGATAGTGCGTCAATTTAAGTTAGACGAAAGACGTTATCAAGAGTTTAGCTCTCAGTTGTATAACAATATGAATGAATGGGGTAACTTCATGGAATCCACAGGTTGGATAGAGGTAGAAGGAGGCAAGCAAAAAATGCTAATGAGTCATGTTAAAAAAATATTTAGACTAGCAATAATGATTGGAAGCCTGCCAACAGAAGTCATTGCAAGGATGACCCGTAAGTGGGAGACATCCGATGATGTAGCAGAGATTGAAGAGGAGGAAACAAAAATCCTAGGTAGAAGACCTGAAGGGAATCCTATATACAGAACCTTTAGTCGCTATAGGACAAAAAGGAAGGAGGTCCAAATAGATCTAGGACACCATCTAGAAATCAGAATAAGATGCCAGGTAAATCTTCTCAAGGAGGATTTTCGACAGTCACGTGTTATAACTGTCAGAAGAGAGGACATTATGCCAGTGACTGCCGAGGGATGGCCTTCTGTCCTTTCCATAAGAGAACAGGACATAGTGCTCGAGAATGCAGAAATAAATTTGTTTCAGCTCCTAGAGGTAGATCTCAGTCGAGAGGCAGAAGTAGAAACAATAGTCAATCTCCCCCAGCTAGAGGAAATAGGGATTCCGTCCCAAATAGATATGCAAATCAAACAGCAAGCATAGGTTATCAACCAGTCCAGTCAATGTCAGACGACGCAATGGGAAATTTTCTGCTTACTGGTACAATGAATCTTCCTCTATAACAGAGAGAACGTCCGGAATGTCAAGGCTAAGCCCAGCTACACAGGTTAGCAAAGTTGATGTAGGAAATGAATATAATTATAGACCATTATTTCCCGCACATGTCGGTCTAGAGAAACCTATTATTACATTCTTTGATACAGGTAGTCCTAAGAATATAATGTCAGAAAAGGTGTATCGGTTGTATTTTTCTCCCTTAAGATTGAACACAGCGGTAGATTGTAGAATCACAGACGTCCAGGGTAATGATATCCACGTAATTGGACAGTTAGATTTTCCATTTAGGCTAGGAAGAATTGCTCTAAGAGAAAATGTTCTGGTAGCCAGAGATATACAATTAGCTTTTGCTCATTTGTTGATAGGTTATCCAACTATGGCTAGACAAGGTATAAGCATTGATGCCCCTAGAGAACAACTAGTGATTAACAACGGTCGTGAGATTTCTAGAATACCAATATGCAAGCCAATTAAAAGAACCCAGACTCAAGAGAATCCCACGATGAAAGGTATCTTAAAGAAGGATAAGACGGAGGGAAGATATCCAGAATGCATCACGAGTTCACAACAGATCATTAACCTTTTAGAATCAAATCAATGCACTTATTTAAAGTTAGAGAGGGAATTAAGACCTAAACCAGGAGAAAAGTACGTGGGTAGATGTACAGTAAATCCAATTTTTGAAGGGAAGGAAATTCTCACGCTTACTGAAAAGTCGCAAGTAAACGGAATACATTATTCTTCTAGTTTACACGAAGTCAGACAGGGCAAAATAGCGTTACAGATTACGAATAACAGAGGAGGAAAGGTTAAGTTAACACCAGGTACAGAGATAGGCCTAGCAGAAGTATACTCCATACCTATCCGAGTTGTAGAAAAAGGGACGAAAACGGTAGCCGCGATCCGTAAAGGGGAAATGAAAATTATGCTCCAGGACATAAAACTGAGAAGAGCTAAGATAGGATCTCATTTAAAGGACATTAAGGAAAACTCCACGGTTAGCAAAAGAATTTCATAGATATTACTGTGCGAATATAATGATTATAGTCGCTCTAGACGGTGCGACACCTTGGGAAATACACGCGAAAATAACGCACAAATATAGACATTCCATCGAACACCAAGCCAATTTACATACCAGCTTACAGAGTAGCACATTCCCAGAAGGAGATCATTGAAAGAGAAGTACAAAGAATGAATAGGCAAGGAATAATAGAACCATCTAAATATCCCATGGCTTTTCCACTTTTGCTAGTTCCTAAAAGGGAACAAAACTTACAGAATAGTTGTGGATTTCAGAAAATTGAACCAAATTACTGAAAATGATCCTTATCCAATGCCGTCAAGCGAGATCTTATCGCCACTATAGGGTCCAAGAGATACTTCACCACAATAGATTTATTGCAGGGATTCTTGCAAATCCTCTAGACGAAGAAAGTAAACCTTTGGACTGCTTTTTCCACTAGTAACGGCAGATACCAGTATGTAAGAATGCCATTGGTCTAAAAAGTCAAGACCCGGTAACTTTTGTAAGATTAATGGACAAAATTTGGGCGATTTACTAGGCAAGGACGTACACTGTTACATAGATGATTTGGTAATAGCAACAGACACTATAGAGGAACATATTAGACTTAGTCAGAGAAGTCCTAACGAAGAGATTAAGAAAAGCCAACCTGAAGCTTAAATTAAAGAAGTGTAACTTCCTTAAAAGAAAAATAAACTACCTTGGGCATACACTAAGTGAAAAGGGCGTAGAAAGTAAACGACTTAAGGATTAAGTCGATCAAGGAATATCCTACACCTCAGTGCAAGGACGTGAAGTCATTCTTAGGTTTAGCAGGTTTTTTTACCGCAAAGTTCATAGGGAACTTTGCAGTCATATCAGCTCCACTAACTGAACCTTTAAAGGAACACGTCTCATTTGTATGGACAGACGAGCAGCAAGAAGCATTTGATGAATTAAAAGAAAGATTAACACATCCCCCAGTACTTAGCTTTCCAGACTTTGGCAAAGAATTCTTTTTAGCCACGGATGCAAGCCACATTGGTATAGGAGCATGTTTGATGCAAAACCAAGATAATAAGTATAATGCCATAGCTTACTACAGTAGGAAATTAAAGCCCTCAGAAGTGAACTACTCAGTAACAGACCTCGAGTCTCTAGCTATAATAGACGCTTTAAAGCATTTCAGATATATCATTTTTGGTTACAAGATAACCGTGTTCACGGATCATTCAGCTGCAGTAGAAATGCTAAAGAACCCTAATTTTTCTGGACGAAGAGCCCGTTGGTTCATGACAGCCCAAGATTATGATATAGAGGTGAAATATGTCCCTGGGAAGACGAATAAGGTAGCAGATGCATTATCAAGATATGTGTCACAAGGTGATAGTATATAGATAAGTCAAGAAGAAGAAAAGAATGAAACAATGTGCAACGAACTTAAACATGTATTCACCAGTGCACTATACAGAGGGAGCTTTCCCGGCAAAATTTCATAAAAGAACAAGAAGAGATGAAGATATAAGGGAACTGTTCAAATACGTTAGAAAACGAAGAAAACACAGCCACAAGAATTAACCGGAACTAGGTAGGAAGGTTGGATGTCCCACAGATGCACTAACGGACATAGATGGCGTATTAATTTGGATGTGTCACGAATATGATCCATTTCGTCAGTTTCTAGGTGTACTGCACAAAAGATTAGTACCTAAGAGTCTAAGAAACAAGGTCATTGAGCTAATGCACGACGATGACATGAGAGCTCACCCAGGAAGGGATGAGACAATTAGATTAATCCAAAGAACTTTCCATTGGAAGGGAATTCACAAGGATGTTAGTAATTATGTGAAGAGCTGCAATATATGCAACAGCTACAAGGGAAGAACAGACAAGGAAGTACCACTAGGGAAATATCCTATCCCACAGACTCCTTTCGAAAGAGTATCTATTGATCTTATCACTAATCTTCATACCACGAGTAAAGGGAATAAGAATATACTAGTATGTATCGACGCGCTCACAAGATATACAGAGTTGGTACCACTAACTAGTAAAAGTGCCAAGGATTGTGCAATCGCTCTCTTTGATAAGTATATTTTGCAGGTCTATTCTGCCCCACAGCTCATTATTTCTGATAATGGGACCGAGTTCAACAACTCATTAGTTCAAGAAATTTGTAACGCCTTTAAGGTAGAAAAGGTAGCGATACAGCCGTATCACCCAGCTAGCAATGGCTTGGTAGAAAGGAATAACAGGAAGGTTTTAGACGTATTGCGTCACACAGTAGGACAGGATCCTGACTGGGACGTCAATTTACCTTTAGTCCAATTATCATTAAATGCAAGGCATCATACAAGTATTCGTGCAACTCCCATAAAAGCTTTGATGGGATATGAACCCAGATTACCTTATGCATGGCTGAATCAGCCAATACAGCCAAATTACTCTGAAGATATCATGAAGATAAGAATCGGAAACTTTAAAGTAATCCACAAGCAATTACACAAGAATCTAGAAGAAGCCCAGCAGAATATGATAGAGAAGCATCAAGAAGGATTAAGGCCTGTAGACTACAAGAAAGGAGATGAAGTCTATATTAAGAAGGAAGTAAGAAGTGGTATTAATTATAAGTTAGCCACAAAATTCACAGGACCATACAAGGTCGTAGACGTACAAGAAACTAAGATAAAGGTTAAGAAAATGAATAACCAAATGCCTTCCACATATGCTGAATCATTAGAAGAAGAATTTTGGATAAACAAGGACAAGGTCAAGAGAACCAAAGAAGTTGAAGAATCCGAAATGACAGACGTGTCAGAAGAAATTCCAGAAGAAGGAACTAGATATAACCTAAGAAATAGAAGAGTCACTTTTCAGTGAAACAGAACAGAACAAAACCCATTAAATTCATACCCATTATTCCCATGTATTTATTTGATTTCTTTATTGCTAAGTTTACCGCCATCGGTCGACTTAGGAATAATCTTTTATTGTTGCAATTCTTACTTTAATTAGTTGGTTTGTAGCAATTTTTTTTGGAGTTATGTGCACTAACTTCAAATTAATTTTGACTTGAAGGGAATTATTTGGGTATGTAAGAAACGGTTCAAAGCGCAGTATAAGAATTTCAAGACGTATATTAAGTTTAATCGTTCCATAAGAACATTCTTAGAAGTAAAAGAATAAATAAGACGGGTTAAGTTAGACATTAAGTGATTTTAAGATAAGATAATTCGTTTCAGAAATGATTAAGAATTTGAAGGGGCGATTAATACACTTATTTTGTTCAAATCCATTAAATGTTGATTGATGAAAACTTATTAATAAGATATTAATCAACAAAGACTCACTAATAAGATATTAATTGATGAAGACTCATTAACAAGATAGTAGTTGTTGAAACTTACTAACAAGATATTGATTGGTGAAAGCTTACTAATTGTTGTCACAGTAGAAGAAACCTACAAGTATTAACCACTAACCGGTTCCTTTAACCGAGTTGCCAATTTTGTTTTAGTATCAAGCAGTAAGGTTATAGTTTAATGTACAAGATTACTCAGAATTACAGTAAGAATGCCCAATGAAATTTTGCATAAACACAATACACAATCTCAGTAGGAAGTCAAGGACACCCTCGTTATTGCATACAAATACACAAGGATATTTATGTTTGCATTCATTTCATGTTTCTTAATGTGATTTACTCATATTTGAATTCACTTTGATGATTCTTTTAATATTACTTAATCAAGTATTTGTTCATATTCATATTCAGGTTTAATGTTTCTCTGAATGTTACTTGCTCAAGAATTTATTCATGTTTACATTCAATTTTGATTGTTGCCCTTAACATTACTTAATCAAGGATTTGCTTATGTTTACATTCACTTTTGATGTTTTTTAAGTTAAAGTTTCAATATGATTTCCAAAGAAGCATAAGTTAGGAGTCCTCTTGTATGGTTTATAATATTTGCTTCAGCTTAGATAACGCGGGGGGGTCGAGTCAGCGAGGTAGCGGGCCGAGACTGTAATAGTGTGGCACAGTGTCGTTATTACAA
>NC_061107.1:86598961-86603961 GCF_015104395.2 Macrobrachium nipponense
GATAAGTGAGCACACGATGTCTCCTCGGATGGACTAATAAGTCTTTGAGACATCTTAATCCTTGTAACTCCTCCGTTCTCGTATTTCAGTGTCACTTTTCTTGTCAACATGAAATATTTCAAATCAATATCTTTCCCTGGTTAGCAACGATGATAAACTGACAGTGACAGAATAATAACAATAATAAGTAATAATAATAATAATAAACAGAAAATCTTCGGGTAAAACCTGCACGTTCCCAGCAAGACAACTTCCGAGGACTAGCCTGGGTCAATTTCGTAGGTGACACCATAAACAGAAAAATGTTCCCAACAGCTTCAAGGAGCCCTGGCGGGCTACCGCTGTCAAAACTCATAGAGAACGCTCGAGGAGGTTCGAAGTCCCCTGAAATATGACCTGGGTTTACCAACTCTCTCGTAACTAATGTTTGCTTTGTAAACACGACTGCAAACACCTCCAAGCACTGCTGTTTTTCGTTAATGCCTGACCAAGCATTAGCGTGAGAACGCGTGGTTTTAATTTTACAGGTATTTGCACTCAAAGTCCGTATACCTAAACAGCTATTGACTTGCATGCTCCCTCATTCCGGTTACTGAAATAAATAGATTGAGGTAGATTGACGGTTTACTAATTTATTCCAATGATACTTGGCTATGCAATAAACTTGTTTATTTGAAAGTATTCCTTTTATGTATTTAAGTACATAAATATTATGTACACAAGCGCGCGCACGCGCACACACACATATATGTATGTATACATTTATATACACACACACACACACACACACACACACATATATATATATATATATATGTGTGTGTGTGTGTGTCTCTATATAAATGTATACATACATATATGTGTGTATGCGCGTGCGCGTGCGTGTGTACATAATATTTATGTACTTAAATACATAAAATGAATATATATATATATATATATATATATATATATATATATATATATATATATATATATATATATATATATATATATGTTACGGAAGATATTTCGTAAAAAAATTTCTAGTCATATTCGAAAAGCTTCACTCAATCATTTTCGGGTGTTTTCCATTTTGTTGTATCACATTTTCTTCAAGTTGGGGAATAGAACTGAACCTTGATTTCTCACTTCCCTAAAGTTCAAGTTAACCAGTTGCCAGTGATGAGAGTTGAAGGCCACTATGCCAGCCACCTTGGTGGTCATGACCGTCAGCCCCTCCTTTAAAATCCTCGTATAAGGAGAGGGACTAATGAAAGAGCAGACCCTAGGTGAAATCACATAAACTCCCACAAATGTCCGGAACTGACAGCGGACACAGAGATCTGAATAGGCATCAGGTTAATGTTCAGTGACAGAACTCTCTGCGATGGAGAGGGGAGTTGCAGAGCAATTGCAGAGCACCAGGATCCAGCAACTCGAGGCAGCACTAAGTGGCGCACACCAGGCATTACTTTAAAGTTCTTTTGCAGCGTCCCTTCCTTAGGCATCCAAGCTGCAACCCCTTCCATTCCCTTTACTGCCCCTCTGTTCATATTATCTTTCTTTGTTCTTCCTTTCATCGACCCTCTCTTAACAATTGTTTCACTGTGCAACTGCGAGATTTTCCTCCCGTTAAACTTCAAAATCTCCTCTACTCTTAATTTTCCCTTCAGCTCTGATTGACCTCATAGGTCCCAGCTCTTGGTCTTTGGCCTCAATTTTAGTTACCATTCCATTCCACTACAAAGTCACTATGAGTGCAACGTTTTTCTATGTGATGTTTTGGCTGTTGATTTAAGTGGTTCCCGTGCTGTTGGAGAAACACCCTCCCATTGATGCTGTCAGTCAGACCGACCTCAGTGCCTTGCCTAATATTTGGTTCGCTCCTCAGTTCCAAATAATTCATTGCTTTGTTTTTACTCATGTCCACGCTCTGACAGTTGTCAGCACTGATAGACTCTATTATGGGATTGAAGGGACTGACAGCTTGCCTCTTGGAAACTGGGAGACAATTAATAAACAAATCACTTGAGAAGGTACAGTGCCTGAAGACTTGTCACAAGGGGCAGTTGTTTTCTATTATGTGGGTCAGTCACCCCAAATTGCCGAAGGTGCAATCAGTCATCACAGGTGTACAGGTGTCGCAACTCCACTGAACACCTTGTATAAGGTGCAATCAGCCAACACGTGTTTACAAATGTGGCAATTCCAATGAACACTGTCTGAGGTGTAATCAGCCATCGTGGGACCTCATTGCCTGCCTAAAGTTGCAGTCAGCCAGCTTTCCTGAAGGTGCAATTAGTCATCACAGGTGCAGGGAGGTGGCAGCTCCACTGCCCACCTTGTTTAAGGTGCAGTCATCTGTTTTAGGTAGAGAGACACGGTAACCCTAACACTCGCACTGAATAAGATGTAGCCAACGTGGTCACTATGTGTGAGTGTTGCAGTATTCAACTCTCGTTTGCTATCCATGGACTACTCATCGCTCCTGCCTGCCGGTCCACATAGCTGTAAATGGATATCAACGTCTGCAGGGTCCAGAATAAAGGCATGGAGCTAGTAACTTCGCCCATGAAGACTAGATAATAATAATAATAATAATAATAATAATATCCTTTATTTCAGCTCAGGGCCATATACATTGAATATACAAAATACACAGTAACATGCACAATCTAGATATATGAGACAACACGATAAGAAAAGAGTATTCGGCACTTATCCACAAAATAGCTGAGGTAGCATAAAAGATAGTAATCATAATACTGGTAATAACAGTAATAACATTGGTGAGAAAAAAAATGCATTGAGAGTTATAACAGTTAGAACACAAATTATATAACTTAAATTACAACTAGAGACCTTAGGTGGTTACAGTAGTCAGGTCCATAGGGCTAAATCCAAAAATTGAATTTAGAAAAAAAGAAAAACTTTAACTTGATAGTAAACACATTTCCCATCTTTCCCACAATTTAGATCTCCTTGCTTCACTCCTGAGGATGCTTTGTATGAGCGAGTTGCCGCTGTTTCTCTCTCGGGTTACCAGACTGGACATTGTTCGCCTTACAATGATTTTTAAATTGTCCAGGTGGTTTTCTAAGAACATCTGTGTGGCGGAGTGGTAGCGTGGAGTCTTTGTGAGGCGTCTCAGAATGTCATTGTGCACAACAGTGACACGTCTCATGGTCTCTCGGGTATAGTTCGTCCAGAGGGAACACCCATAGACACTGTAGCAGTACGAGCGGAAGAGCAGCAGTTTCACATCTCGGTGACAGAGGGCAAACCTCCTTTCAATCATGTTGCCAGTTGCACATAGTTTACGACGCCTCTGCTCAATGTCTGCCGTATCCTTTAGGTCGTCGGTGATAATGTGACCCAAATACAGAAATTCGCGCACAAATTCCAGCCGATGGTTTCCGAGGAAAATTTGTGGTTCTGCAATATGCTTAAGCGATCTCGGGAGCAGCGACATGCCCTGGGTCTTGGTTTCGTTGTTGATTATAGCAAGTGTCGATGAGTCGTTGGAGGCCATGCATTGATTGGGAAATCAGAACCATATCGTCGGCGTAACAGAGGTTGTTTATAGTTGTTTCATTGACAGTGCATCCGATAGGGAGTGAGTTCAGTTTGAGAAACCAGAAGGCTTTACCTTCCAGTATGTTCCACTTCCAGCACTTTCCAGTCTTCTTCCTCTCCTCTTTCCTCCCGAGAATTCTGAAGGATCTTTTCCTAATTCTTAGGAAGTCTTAGGAAGTCCTGTTTTGGATAGGGGTTAGGGCACGAACCACGGACTTTTCGAACACAAAATGACGAAACAAGTAATTATTCAGGAACTTTTCATTTTCTTTAGTGGCATTAATTGTCATATCTTGAAATGCGAATTTAAAATCATATCCTTCTTCCTTATATTTCATTTACGTTTTAAGAAATCTTTTATATATAACCATTCACATCACAGCAAATATTCAAGGATATATTTCATATGAAAATTTACAAATCTAACTTCTCTCATTGAAGCTAGGAGAACTAAAGTCGGAAATGCTTTTGCAGTATGATAGCTGACTCTCTAAAGACGACCATTACGAACATCATAGCAATATTATATTTTTTAAGATACCTCAGTCATTTATTCCTTTTCCCTTGTAGCTTGTAAAGAACTCAAGCAAAATCATAGCTATTTCCCCACAAAAAGTGGGAGACATCTGTACCAGGTATATTCCTCTTGTAAGGCTGACGAAGACCGGGGCTGTAGCCTTCATGGCAAAATCTTTTCACGTTGGTTCCTCTGGGATCATGATAGATGCGAGAAGACCTTGTGCAAAATTTGGGTACGTCTTCTGTTTATACAGTACAGATGATGGATTCTGTTAGTTACAGGTAGAAGATCTGAAAAATGACCGAGAAGATTGTTGTGTCGTCTAGATGACCTTAAAAAATGATGATATGTAGACTTTTTTTTCATCTGTTTACATCTTTCATCATAGGACATCAGTGTTTAGCAGTAAATTAATTAACCCGTCCGGTCATGAGGAAAGAACACCAAAGGAAGGAAGACCCATTTTATATTTTTCTTCTTTTTAGTAGATCCATCTTTGCCGTGTAAGGTAGTTACGCCCAGATTTGTAATGTCATCGATCAGCACCGACAGGAAGAGGGCGAAAATGAGAGAGAGAGAGAGAGAGAGAGAGAGAGAGAGAGAGAGAGAGAGAGAGAGAGAGAGAGAGAGAATACTGAAAGCAGTCAAATTCTATCGGTGGCATCATGATGGATGAAGCCGCGATTGTGAGGTCTAACAATTGGGAAGATGTCGGGGCAGATAATTTTTGCAACTAACGAGGAAAAGATACATTCGCCGACTCGTTAATTGATAAATTAGGGGGATGACTGACCGATTTATTTATCGATTAGAAAGCCGAGTAACGAACTAGACGATCGCATAGGGTTAATGAGATCGGCTGAACATTAATACAAAACTTTTAAAATTCATTTTCACGATGGCGTTGGCTCACCCGGAGTCC
>NC_061107.1:86608961-86643961 GCF_015104395.2 Macrobrachium nipponense
TACGAGTCTCTCCGCGACTTTGGTATTCAGAAGCAACCCTGTCTTTCGTTGAGTGTACTATACTTTGACAGAGGGAAGTCGCTTGAAAGGATCTCCCCCCACGACCCTCGGCCTACCAGGGCGGGGTATGAGTTGGATCCCTCACTCACACTGATCCCTGTAAGGTCACCCACGGGAGGTGGAGGATCCCTCAGGGTCCCTGAGCTCCAGCTTCCATAGGCGTCGAGTCGAGGAATGGGCCTTGAAAATTTATGGGACGACCTTTGACCGCCCTCAACAGAGATAAGGGGCCTTTGCGTTTCCAGTGTGGTTTACCGGTTGTCTGATAATATCTGTTCTTTCGGCCAGCACGGCATAGCTAATATCTTTCCTTAACACCTTTTAGCATAAGTCGTAAACTGTAAAAGTATCAGGGAGGGAGGGTTTACTGTGACGGACGTCGATGGGTAAAATCGTTGCTACCGTTCGTCTCCGTAGGTGGAGTCCTTAATTAGAGATGCTGCTTCCCTTACTATTAGCTCGTCTTACTATTAAGCTTTCCCTACCTTTCCCTACTTATCCACTGATGCAGTCAAAGTTCTAAACGAAATTTGTTGAAGGAACCTTGTTGACCCAGGTAGTTGTGCTATGTATCTGGTGACTGTGAGGCTTAGTATCAGTTGATGGGTAAGGGTATAGACATGAAAATCCCACACACACACACACACACACACACACACACACACACAAATGTATAGGACAACCACTTTTCATTGTGCTATTAGCTGTAGACAACCACTTTGCCTGTGCAGAATAGCTGTAGGTAACCACTTTTCTTGTTCAAATTATCGGTAGTCAACCACTATGCCTGTCCAGATTACCTGTAGGCAGTCACGTTTCTTGTTCAGATTATCTGTAGGCAACCACTATGCATGTGCAGATTAGCTGTAGGCAACCACTTTGCCTGCTCAGATTAGCTGTAGGCAAACACTTGACCTGTGCCGTTTTTTTATCATTTTAAAATTTGCATTTCATCTTTTACTCTCTCCTGCTTTCAAAATCTGCTGAAGTCTTTTATGCGTTAAATTTCGTCTTTACTATTGTTGTTGTTCTTGGTTGACAATTAAAATGGTTTTGGCTCTCCAGATGCTAGGCCTACTCTAGACCTATTCATCCCTGTAAATATATCATAAAAAGATTAAAGAAAAAGAAATACCAAATTCGGAGATCTTCCTCTCAAGGAATAAGAAACAGACCTCATAAGAAAATTAAATGAATTGCCTCGCCGGCAACAAAAAATATGTCAGGCGCTTTAAAGCCTAGTTAATAATATATTAAGGAAAACATATCAAAAGCAAAAAAAAAAAGCAAAAAATTAAGCGCCAATTTCTCTTCAGCCACGCCTTGGTGTCAGGTAATGGAAACTATAATAACAGGTTGTCTGTTCGTAGTGGTTTTGCTATTTTTTTTTCTGAGAGATACCTGTGAAAATTATAATCGATCTTAGAGATGATGGAAAATTACTGGAATAATGAGTTAATGTTTATATATATATATATATATATATATATATATATATATATATATATATACATATATATATATATATATATATATATATATATATATATAATAATATATATATATATATATATCATGTATCACATGCAAGCACAAACATTCAACCATTGTACATCCAACAAGGGGAGGAGCCAGTTCACGCTCGACTTGGTGTCGAAATTAGAATAAATTTGCAGAGGAATTCGGACACGATTTATTCCAATTCTCAGTATTAACAAAGGCACCATTTATGTACCTTGCATGGAGGATAGGAGTGCCGAATTTTGCAAATAAATATTCCCACACTGCTATTACAATGTTCATATCAGCGAGAAACAATGGAACATGTTATTTAGATGGGCCAAATCTATGCAATTCAACTGTAGTTCCAGTCCTGAATGGGAAGCTTGCGAAAACCTTCAGACAGAAAATGAATAGTAGTTGAGTTTAGGCAGAAGGCATAAAAGCCTTTGCAACGGCACGTCTGGTGGGAGAAGTGAAATAATCTCATAGTGGATAAATTCGGTCCCAGAAAGAATTGATTGACGCTGATGGACAGTCTACTGAAATTGGAATTTTTAAAACACATGAATTTGGTGAACCTATTCCCATCGGTCATTTCTCAGGTCGGTTCTTCATCTAAAAAGAAAAAAAGTAGCTAGGATTGCAAACAAAATCTTGGCTCCCTGCTCGCTGTGTTCTTGAGTGCTGTTGCCTGATATCTGGCCGAGTACATCGGGTTACTGATGTCTCAGTTTTGCGAGGTTGAATGTTTATGTTCTGGTACCTGAGAGAATCGATACGGGTTGTTGACTTGTGTTTTAGAAGTCTGTATAGTAACCTCTCGAAGTTCTGGCAAGGACAGTACAGTGTACTAGGCTGCAAGCCTAAGGCAGGGTCATGAAGCGATATTCACACGAAGCAGAATGGCGGGAGTGAATTATCTTAATCACCCAGGATTCCACATGAGCGAAAGCGTGATTGCAGTTTGCCTCAGCAGACCATAAACTTAAAGCAAGAGCATGAAGGGCCTTTCGTAAGCACACTCAAACAAAGATAGGTCTCAGTAGAGGACTTACACCACAGATAATAACAAAATGAGAGGCGGCAGTTAGGTGGTCAGTCCCTGGTATTAAGAAATCGGAAGGAAAGGCAATCCATGACTTCCCCCCATCTAGGGCCATACTCTTTTCCGTCTCTCATTCCTTCCCTTTCCCTTCTTCAGGTCTGGGCTGGGCATGGGCATTGTAAAGCAGGCGATGCTTTGTTTTTCTCATTTGAAGGTTTCAAAGCTACCTCTCTCATTCGAAGGATTTAAAGCTATTCTGCTTTTCGACATAGTGAAGGAAGCCAGATATCCATACTCATAAATCAGTGGAACATGCGCGCCTGCGCAGGCAGTCTCCACACTTCTAAAAGGAAATAGTTACTTTTAACATACAACTGGAAAATACATCGACATATATGGTGACAGAAGATAGATGACGAAAAGCTGTGATAACTCATGAAACTGACTGAATTCTCAAAGGATGAAGGAAGGTCAATAGCAGAATACTCGAACAGGCAGAAGACCAAATAACCTGGAGTTATTTATAAAAAACCTGTTTCTTCTTCTTTTTCATTCTGCCACAAGCGATTTGCCGTACGAATTAAATGGTCTGGGAAATTAGATTTTTTCTTGGAGTGACGCAAAGTGCACTTGTAAACAATTACCAGTGCAAACGTAAAGAGTAAGACAGGATATCATAATGCATCCTAAATTGCATAAGATATCTTTGCCTCTCTTTGTTTTTGCGGTTTTTGTGTGTCGTCGTTTCCTTTCGTAGTGAATTGCGAACGATGCGGATTCAAACGAAATTAACATCACGAGGTCTGCAGTAGTCATTTTCATTACCGCCTGTATGTAATATACCCTAAGTTATTGGTAATATACCCCAAGTTATTGGCCTTTTCTGTTCTGTTAAAATCAGGTACCTGTTTATATACCTGCATTCACTTCTTACTTTATATCACTGTTTCAGCTTCCTCACACACACACACACACACACACACACACACACACACACACACACACACACAAACGAACATTTGTACTCGAATAGCAATAATAATAATAATGATAATTTAAGTTGCGTGATTGTTCTGTCGACACCAGATAAAGGATTGTGAAACTTACGGCCCATTTTCAAAGGATGATTGGCTCGTGATCCTCATGGTAACGAAGAAAGCCTAAAATAATCATAATCATAAACAGTGCGGATGTGTCGAAGATTACCGATGGACATGGCGTGAAGGAGAACAGAGACTTCACGAGGGTTTACGAGACGCAGGTAAATTGGGAAGAAGATGCGATATAATCTACGCTCGAGACTCATTTTTTTCTTGTAGTTTTCGTCGGGGAAGTGACTGTTTTCATAACATTTGAATCATTTTAGTCTCGAGGGTGCGTCACTGGTTAATACATATTTATATACAAGCACTGAATTTTATACATTCAGAAAGCATGTAGTCAATAAATTAACTTTGAATATTATTTTGGTCCGTTAGACATGGTTGAGATTGATTGAATTAGTATTATACCCCATAGTTTTAACTATTACAGTTCCGTCATTGATTTCGATATCAGCCTTCTGTCTACTGCTTTTACTTTCTCAGTTAGTGGGGAATCTCCTTTAACCATAGGCACCCCCCATTTTCTGTATTATATAGGTAGTCCCCAAGGGGATTAGTACCGTCAGTGCACCTCATGCTGTGCACCGTAGACACTACGTAAGGTTCTTGGCAGCTTCCCTTCGGCCCCCAGCTGCAACACCTTTCATTCCTTTTACTGTACCTCCGTTCACATCGTCTTTCTTCCAGTTTACTTTCCACTCCCTCCTGACGATTGTTTCTTAGTGCAACCGCGAAGTTTTCCTCCTGTTACACTTTTAAAAGCTTTTTACTCACAATTTCCCTTTTAACACTGAATGATCTCATAGGTCCCAACACCTGGCCTTTGGCCCAAATTTTGTGTTCCATTCCTATTTGGGTAGTGATAAAAAACCACTAAAGCACTCTACTTGCCTCTAAAAGTCATAACCTACTGGCTTTTAACTCAACCTTTTTTTTTTTCCTATTGGTAACTAGTCCTCTCGCGTGTGTTTCACAACGATGCTTGTAAGATAATGACTTGTAAGATTTATAAGATAATGGCTTAAGATGATCCTGTTCGCTATTCCTCAGTTAAGTGTCCTTTGGCCTTTCTCAAACTGTTCAGTGGTATGACCTCTGACCTCAATTTGACGGGCTTACATGTCCTTCGTGGTTAATCACCAGATTTTCAAATTAGCTTTTTATTTATTTACTTTTTCTTCTTGTACACTTTCATTGCAGGTTCACACAAAATTAAACTTCAAGTGAGTGGATATTTAACATCCTTTGGTGTAGTCTAAAACCATTCACACCAAAGGCTACTTTATCCTTTCAAACTGACTTGCATGTAGTCTCTTGGGAGATGTTTACAATATATTTGTCGCCATGCAATATTACTGCTTGATTTAATTCTATCTTCAAGACCCAGACCAGGGGTTTTCAACCTTTTTTTCACCACTTACCCTTTCGGATAGTTTCAATGTCAGTAATGTACCTCTCCACTTCGTATAAAGAAAGCAAAACAATATCAGAAAAAAATTCCATCGTGTGTATTTGCAAGTACTGTGCTGAAGGGAAGTAAGTGCATAACTCTCCTGGTATAACCAGCATTATTGTAACACAAAGAATTCCATGAAAGATAAAGAAAACTTTTATTATAATTGTGTACCTGTTTCTATGCAGTAAATTTTCAAGGTTATAGTCCTGAGCTTCAAAAACAAAATACATTATCATTACAACAGCAGCAGCAAGGGGAGTTAATGGGATTGCCGAAACCGTTTTTCATCAACTTGACTAGTCAGCCGAGGAGCAGTTTTTGCTAAAGCACATCGAAGGGCGGATTCCACATTCATTCGAGACCTTAGTTTTGATTTTAAGACAAGTAAGCGTGAAAACCCAGGTTCATATATGATTAGGATATTTTACACCAGAACCTGACTAAAGACTTTTTCCCAAATAGATCACACGCACTGGAGCCATTCATAAGCTCAGTAAAGACTTCCTTGAAGATACAGTTAAATCAAGCAGTAATATTCCAGAGCGACAAATATATTATAACCATCTCCCAAGAGACTACATGCAAGTCAGCTTGAAAGGATAAACTAGCCTTAGGTGTGAATGGTTTTAGAACACCAAAGGATGTTATATACCCACTCACTTGAAGTTTAATTTTGTGTGAACCTGCACTGAAAGTGTACAAGAAAAAGTAAATAAATAAAAAGCTAATTTGAGAATCTGGTAATTAACCACGAAGGACATGTAAGTCCCGTCAAATTGAGGTCAGAGGTCATGCTTGTGGTCTATTTGAGAAAATGTCTTTAGCATCATTAACAAAAGCAACATCTGCATGGAAAGGGTCCCTAATGAGCTTTAAGTTTCCTTCAGACACGTCATGAAAGTATCTGTATATTTCATTTGCTAGTGAGGAAAGGCAATCCACTCTTAAAAGCTTACCATCTGAACTACTACAGCACAGGTGTCCTACCTGACGGCAAGCGGGCGACCAGGCCCTTCCTAATAAACCGTGGCGAGCGCGTACCCTGTGACAGACCCTTGGCGTACCACCTGGGGTACGTATACCCCATGTTGAAAACCCCTGACCTAGACGAACACGAAAAAGAGGGAAAATGATATAGATATTCAGGAGAAAAAGGTTGTTACTACAGACATCTTTTCCCTAGACTGAGTTCTTAGTCATTCTTAGTCAACAGGAAGTCTTGGAAATGGCATCTTGATTGGCAATTTCCCCCTTGGTAGGAAAAGCTGTTTTCCTCTTCCCTGCAGAAGATCGCAGTGGACTCGTGTTGCATGTTCCCCAGAGATGTTCCGAGTTCTGAGTTCTCGAGCCTAAGAACATTCTTGTTCGTTCATTTCTGAACACGTTTTGAGGAGGTTATCTAAAACTGGACAAGTTCTTAACTCTGTTGTGAAGGGATGGGTTTGCACGTCTGTCTGAGTAGAACCTTGCCTCTGTTATCGGACTGTCATCAAGCGCACGCCATAAATCAATTTTGCTGGTTTCTGGAAGTTTTTTTTTTTCTTCTTTTTTTTATCCGTGTCGGTTGACATCCAACCTCCCTTCGTAATTATTTCCTTATCAAAGCCTCCGGTTTAATGACGAGTTTTCTTGGTCTCGCAGGTAACGAAGCGGTGGTACCCACCTGGCCTTCACAGACCCTCTTATCTGCTCTTACCAATGGAGCCTCTGGAGCTGAACAGATTACTGTAAGACTAAACTACTCGTCGTCCAGCGGTCATTCCTCTGGTAATTAGAAAGACATTCTTCCTTAGAACACACTCTTCCTCTCTCCGGGCCGAGGAGGCTGTGGTTTGGTCATATCCTTCACGTGTTATATAGTGACCTTTCTGAGGTAACCAGGCTCCAATTTGATGTCACGGAGACTATTTCAACCTCCATTTCCACTCCCTTTCTTCGGTCATTCGGCTCAACCCCTCTAACTATTTCCCGTAGGTGAGTAGCGCTGCCAGTGCACCTCACACGGTTCGATGTAGGCACTACTTAAGGGTTATTTGCATCGTCCCTTTGGCGCCTAGCTGCGACTCCTTTTGTTCTTTTACTACACCTCCGTTCATATTCTCCTTCTTCCATTTCACTTTTCACCCTCTCGTAACAATTGATTCAACATTATTTTCTGCGTTGAATGATCTTATAGGTCCCAGAGCTTGGTCCTTGGCCTCAATTTTATATTTCCAGTTCCCTCTAACTCACCATCCTTGCAATTGCACGGAAAATGAATGAAGGCTTCCCTCTCATTTTTTATGCCTTTTTCTTGGCTATAAATTCCTCATTGGACGAGTGGTTTGCGTACCCGACTATCAATCTGGTCGCCCGAGTTCACTCCCCGCTGCTACCAATACGGAACCAGAGGAATTTGTTTCTGCTGATTAGAAATTCATTGCTCGACATAATGTGGTTCTGATCCCACAATAAGCTGACGGTCCCGTCGCTAAGTGACCAATTGTTTCCTAACGGCGTAAAAAGAATCTAATCTTTCGGGCCAGCCATAGGAGAGCTGTTCATCAGCTCAGTGGTCTGGTTAAACTAAGATATACTTACCTTTTTTTAATGCCTACGAGGTAGAGGTCTGAATTCTTTACTAAAATATTGATAGTGTTCTATTATTATGTTGTATGCACACTTCACTCTTTAAGGGTACATCCTATGCCTTTCTTGAATTGAAACTTATAATTGTAAATTTATGCTGTCTATCCATGTATTGGGGCATTTAAGGCAGTGTTGGACAGCAAAGAAAAAGAGATCTGGAAATTAAACAGATGAAGTACAACGATTCAAAGGATGAACCAGGAGAAGACCTCACGGTTGCACTAAGAATTAAATGTGAGAGAGGTTGGAGAGCAAGAGTGAAAAAAGGAAGAGGAACGGAGGTAAAGTAAAAAGGCAAAAAGTGGATGCACTTAAGGACTAAAGCGCCGCTGCGAACGCCCTCCAGCAGTGCCTACAGTGCATCACGTGAGGTGCACTGATGGCGCTACTCCACTTTGGCGAGTGGCCATGCTTGAGGATTGTTTGTACGTGTGTGTACGAGCGTTCAACATAATTAGACGCATGAGCGTTTTCATGCACAGAAGCATTTGAATGCCTGTCAATCAGTCCAAATGATAGCTTGGACGCACTTGTAAATGTTATCATGTTATCATGAATGGTACCAAAAAACCAGGTGTTAATTCACTAACGTCATCTGTTTGCAAGCATCCTGCTCTCACGGCCACCTCTCTTACACGAGTTTCTTCTTTTTTTTTCTCCTTTTCTTTTTCCCAGAACCCTCGGGTTAAACCTTCGATTCTCCGACAGGTTTCGGTGTTCAGTTTTGTACCTGGAATCCGATGTCAGCCTTTGTTGCGTTACACAGAGACAGAATTGTCGTGGCTGATTCGTTATCTTGTTGGTTGGCGATTTAGGAAATGCTTTGCAAAAGGGAGACTGAACGGTTGAATACGTAATGCTTACTTCTTCTTCTTCTTCTTCTTCTTCTTCTTCTTCTTCTTTTCCTGTTAATAGGCGATTTCGTCTTTACAATTATTTTTCGGAGAGCAAACTGTTCATTACTATCTTTTCTCTTTTCAAGGCCTGTGGTTTCGGTTTCTTTTCCTATCGTCTAACCTTTGGGCAAAAAGAAATACCAATAATTTGTATTCCTTTTTCTTTTTTATCCTGTTGTTATCCCAGCTTCGTGAAATTTCTTTAAATTCGTTGAATATCTCCGATTCAGTAACTTTTTCCAAACTTGATCTTTTCGCAATGTAAATTTTTGGAAAACTGTTTCCATTTATTTTTTTCCCTTTAAGGTTTGTAATTTTTCGGCTATGAAAATTTCTGGTTATTTCGTTCAATACCAGCTTTATATCTCGTTTCTCAACTGTCTCAAGTAAACATTTGGATTTTTCTCTGAAGACTAAGGTCACAGTAACATTTATGACTTGAATTACTGGAGCAGATTTAAGGAAACTTATCACTTACTCAGATCCCAAAAAAGAAAGATTGGAGAAGGGTGATATGATTCGAAACACTTTCTTTAAAAAAGAAAAAAAAATCAAAGAAGAGCTGTATGTCTCCTACTTGGAGCTCATCCCTGCTCATGGGCAATATAAATTAATTGCCAGTCTTTCCGATATCAGCAAATGATATGCATTCTTCTCCTCTCGGATTATTATTATTATTATTATTATTATTATTATTATTTATTATTATTATTATTATAATTATAACTTATTATTATTATTAATTATTATATTATTATTATTATTATTATTCTATTATTATTATTATTATTATTATTATTATTATTATTATTATTATTATTATTATTCGGAAGATGAACCCGATTCATATGGAACAATCCCACAGGGGCCATTGGCTTGAAATTCAAGCTTCCAAAGTATATGGCCGTTATAAAAAACTGAATATCTCGCTGACATTTCCAATTTCTCCGTATCACGAGTAATACACCCCTTAACAGAAGAAGATCTGGTTTCTCACTGCTGATGTGAAGATGAAGAAGTCTCTTCGACTCTTGTGTTGGTTATTGAATGGCCTTAGGCTTGATTTGTTGACCTTTTGTGAACGCAGGAAAAAAAATTCCAGCAATAATGATTATACGAATTTATCTGGTACAACTCTCTCCTGGTGATAATTATTCGTTAGATGGTTAAATACAGCCCATGAGACTGCATTCGTAGGAAAATTATTATTTCACGAATAAAGCTTTTAAGATGAGCCAGATTTACTAACTTACGCTCAAAGATAACAGTTTGATGAGGAGGGCATAAAATGGAAAATCATATTACAAAGCTCTCGGTTGAAATTTTACCTCAGACATAATGCACACTTCTTGTTCTCCTTTTGGCCGAAGTGATGGAAATTCCAAAAGATTCCAATATTTTCGTTTAACAACAACGAACATTTAAATTTGCTTTTGTACTGAATTCCCTTGTCCTTGTGCAGAAGTAGGGCACGGCTGTAGTTCATGTTTAAGACAAAAACGTGAAGTTGCAAAATGAGAAAATGACTGAATTAGGGAGCGGCTCGTTCAGTTATGACTGACACGAAATTTGGACTCCTGCCAGGGATTTGAGGATCACTTGCTTCTTGACCATTTTAGCTCTCGTAAAAACAAAATTGAATTGACGAAACGCCTCCAGTTTCCATGAAAGGGAGCTGTTGACTTATATCCTAATTCTCACTTAATTTATTTGTCAACAAGGTGCCGTAGGAGAAAGAGAAAACTGAATGGTTTTACTCACGAGGGAACGGCAGAAAGAACAACTTCAAGAAGAGAGAGAGAAAAAATAATGATTAATAAATCATTTTATGATATTTATATTAGCACAGTGGTCAGCTAGAGGACCTAATCTTGCAATTTGGTGATGCAGTAGCTTAACTTACAGGTTCTAAGGGCCTAGACAAAAGCAGATCCACTAAGGTTAGATCAGACAGTGCTGAATTGTAACTGCAGTTGCAGATGCAGCAAGCACCTAAAGGGACGGCGTTTTTAGGCTGCTTTTACAACTTTCAAATTAACTTTTACGTTGCTGACTGTCTCTGTCGAGATTTAACATGTGTAAGGTCTTTTTTCAAATAATTGAAATTAATTAATATCCTTCTTTTCTCATGTTATATGCACACACACTCTCTCTCTCTCTCTCTCTCTCTCTCTCTCTCTCTCTCTCTCTCTCTCTCTTTGTATATATATATATATATATATATATATATATATATGTATATATATATATATATATATAATATATATATATATTGTTACGAAGTGCCAAGTATCTGGTTACCTTGCATCAAATATTACCTCACCAAAAGCCAAACACCTGAACCCTCATAACACATTTAAACGACTGAATACACTAAAGGCAACAGTGATCCCTTAACACTTACCAGTATTGCAGAAAATCAGACTAAGTTCATCAAAACAGGTGTGAGGTAATCTTGTAAGTAATTAAATTAATTCAAAGGGCATCACTCCTTCAACAACTTTAAAACTCTAAGTATTTCCCTGATTTCAGAAGTCTAAGTACTTCCCTGGTTCTAAGTCACTTCAATTAAATTGAAGGAAAGCAAATCAATTCACAAGTGTTAAATTTAATTAAATGTGCAATGATAAAGCAATGAAAATAACTAAGTCAATTAACCCTCTTACGCCGAAGCCCTAAAAATCAAAACCTCTCCTGTATGCCGGCGCCGGTTTGGAGTGAGCGCGGAACCGGAAAAAATAATTTTTTCAAAAAATCACAGCGCGCTTAGTTTTGAAGATTAAGAGTTCATTTTTGGCTCATTTATTTTTCATTGCCTGAAGTTTAGTATGCAATCATCAGAAATGAAAAATAATATCATTATCATATGTAAATAATGCGATATATGGTAGCGAAAAAAAAAAAAAATTCATAGATAATTGTATTCAAATCACGCTGTGCAAAAAACGGTCAAAGCTAACGAGTTACTTTTTTTTTCGTTGTATTGTACACTAAATTGCAATCATTTTGATATATAATACATAGTAAAACAATAAAAGCAACACCGGAAAAATATTATCACAAAATGATGTACGAATTCGTAACGAGTGGACGTAAAAAAATGTTATTTTAAAAATTTCAAAAATTCACCGTAATTCTAAATAATGTTCTAGAGACTTCCAATTTGTTTTTCAAAATTAAGACAAATGATTGAATATTACGATACTGTAAGAGTTTTAGATTAGAATTGCAGATTTCGACCATTTCGGACGAGTTAAATTTGACCGAATGTCGAAATTTTAATATATATATTTTTTCATATGCACATATTTCAAAGATGGAAAAAGCTACAACCTTCAATTATTTTTTATTGTATTCTTCATGAATTTGCGCACATTTTGATATATGAAACTCTATAAAAAGGCTAATATGAAAAGGAGCAAATATTAGGATAATGCCATGTACGTATTTCGGAGACTTGCGGCCGCGAATCGGCGCGCGGAGTGAAGGTAAATATATTTTTCAAAAATTCACCATAAATCACAATATTGTTTTAAAGACTTTAAATTTGTTTCAAAATGAAGAAAAATGACGGAATATTACTAGGCCGTAAGAGTTTTAGCTTACAATTGCGTTTTTCAACTATTTCGGTAGAGTCAAATTTGACCGAACGTGGTTTTTTTTTTTTCTATTTATCGTGATTTATATGCAAATATTTCGAAAAAAGAGAAAAGCTACAACCTTCAATCATTTTTAGTTGTATTCTACATGAAATTGCGCACATTTTCATATATAAAACTTTATGTAACAGCTAATTTTAAATGGTGCAAACATTTCGACAATCGCACAAAAAAATTCTGATTTTTTCGGAAGAGTTACCGCGCGAACGTAATTTTTTTTTTCATAAATTCACCATAAATCGAAATATTGTGCTAGAGACTTCCAAGTCGTTGCAAAATGAAGGTAAATGATTGAATATTACTAGAATATAAGAGTTTTAGCTTACAATTGCGTTTTTCGACCATTTCGGTAGAGTCAAAGTTGACCGAAAGTGGAAATTTTTGCACTTAACGTTATTTATATGAAAATATTTCAAAACTGATAAAAGCTACAACCATGGGTTGTTTTTGTTGTATTGTGCATGAAATTGCGCACATTTCCATATATAAAACTTTATGTAACGGCAAATTTAAAAGGGTGCAAACATTAGGACAATCGCACGAAAAAATTTATCGGAAGAGTTATCGCACGAACGTAAGGAAAAAGTTTTTTCATAAATTCACCATAAATCGAAATATTGTGCTAGAGACGTCCAATTTGTTGCAAAATGAAGGCAAATGATTGAATATTACTATAATATAAGAATTTTAGCTTACAATTGCGTTTCTCGACCATTTCTGTAGAGTCAAAGTTGACCGAAGGTTGAAATTTTTGCACTTATCGTTATTTATATGAAAATATTTCAAAATTGATAAAAGCTACAATCATGAGTATTTTTTAGTTGTATTGTTCATGAAATTGCGCACATTTTCATATATAATACTTCATGTAAAGGATAATTTAAAATGGTGCAATAATTATGTCAAAGTGACGAAATAATTTCCGAGATGTGTCACTGATACTTTTTAGTGCGATAAGAAAGAAATTCGCGCTTGCGCGCCTGCGTAGCGATTGTAAACAAAACAACGCCTTGATCCGTGAACTCCCAGCATCCCCCAAGGCGCGTGATACAAAAGTTTTCGGCTGGTAGGCCTATAAGTATTTTTTCCGCGAATTTTTTTAAAAACTTTTTGAGCCGACGTATGATACGTCCAATCGGCATACGGGAGACATTTTGACTCGACGTTTAATACGTCCAATCGGCGTAAGAGGGTTAAATTGTGAATGCAAATGAAAATATAAAACAAAAAGACACACTTCAATAAGAAAATGATTAAGTGCACAAACAAAGGAACAGACACAAACACAAAAAATATCAGCAATGTGTAAAAGTGTAAATCTTTTTCATTCAAAACACTAACCAACAGTTTTTACCAAACCTTCGTAACAGACAACAGTTCCTATCAATTATTAGTTAAACACAATTCCTATCCGTTATTAGTTAAACACACTCCCTATCCATTATTAGTTGCAACTAATAAAAATATAACACACTTTACCTTTTTTGGTATACCAACTTCTTTCTTTCTCTTGTATATTACACTTTCACAAAAAAACCAGGCGCCGTTACGAAATGTTTGTTCAGATTCCACAAAAGAAACTAAATAACACTAAATAAATTCTAAGAAATATCAAATATAGAATTCTCACAAGTTATGAGTGACCAAATTTACGTTACGTTAAAATAATCTCGATGTCGAGTGAGAGAGAGAGAGAGAGAGCGAGAGAGAGAGAGGGAGATCTAGCTGCCTCGAGGTCTTAAGATCGAATGAAAATCTCTTCCTTTATGGAAATGACAGAGCAGATGTCTCAAAACGTTCTAGGCACGAAAGCTTCTCGAAAGTTCTGAAATCTGACGCAATCTTACACACATAATGTGCAACATGCACGTGGGACTTGGCAAATACATACACGTAAAAGACAAGACTGCTCAACAGATACGTACCCGATTGAAACGGAGGGTAAACGATAATTAAGATTGATATATTTTTTTACAAGATGTTAATGCGAAATCTGAACACACATTTTAAAACATCCTATTCTAAGCTATCTAGGAATCTGAAAAAATGTTACACAATCTACAAGACATTTCAAAGAGGGGAAAACATGCATTTTGAAAGTAGCAATATATAATATACCTCCCCCCAGAAGATTTTTTATCACGGTGTTGAATCCAACGATTCGCAACGAGATAAATAATCAGCAACTACATTGTTTTTGCCACTAATGTGCTGCACTCTTAAGTTATACTGTTGCAGGCACAAAGACCACCTGGTCAGTCTTTGATTGTGATTTTTCATTTCCTGGATGAATGACAGTGGATTGTGATCAGAAAACACTAATATTTCTTCATTCCTAGGTCTATTCACATACACTTCAAATTTTTTCAATGCTGTGATTAAGGCTAAAGTTTCCTTCTCGATTGTCGAGTATACTTTCTGATGTTTTTTCAATTTTGTAGACATGAAGCATACAGGATGGTAGATATTATTTTCATCTTCTTGAAGTAGAACAGCTCCAACACCACAGTCTGATGCATCAACTTGTATCACAAATTTCTTGTCGAAGTCTGGAGGTTGAAGTACTGGTCTTGAAGTTAAAATGGCTTTTACCCTCTCAAAGGATTCTTGACACTCTGGAGTCCAAATAAACTTAGCTTTGGGACTAGTCAAGTCTGTCAAGGGAGCTACTACGGCTGAGAAATTTGGGCAAAAACGACGATAGAAACCAGCCATCCCCAAAAATCTCTGTAGCTGTTTCCTGGTAGTAGGTGGGGTAGCCTTACGGATACCTTCTACATTAGCATTTACTGGAGCAAGAAGGCCTTTCCCAACTTCAAACCCAAGATACTGTACAGTTGCCTTTCCAAACTCACTCTTCTCTAAGTTGACTGTTAATCCTGGCTTCTTGTAGTTCTTGAAAACTTTCTTCAGAATCTTCAGATGTTCTTCCCACGTTGTAGAGTAAATCACGATGTCATCTAGGTATACACCTACTCCTTCTATTGATCCTAACAGTTGATCTATCACTCGTTGAAATGTTGCAGGTGCATTCATCAGACCAAACGGCAGAACAGTATACTGATATAGTCCAAAAGGAGTAATAAAAGCTGACAGCAGCTTCGCATTCTCATCTAAGGGAATTTGATAATATCCTTTCAACAAGTCTATCTTGGAAACAAACTTGGCTTGCCCAATATTATCAAGTAACTGATCTATAAGAGGCAAAGGATATTATCAGCCACACTGATAGAATTCAGCTTCCTATAATCAGTACACATCCTAAATGAACCATCTGGTTTCTTCACTAACACACATGGAGAACTAAAGTGACTTGAACTGGGTTCTGCTAATCCATGTTGCAGCAAATACTCAACTTCCTTCTTCAAAACATCTCGATGATACGGTGATAAGCGATAGGCTCTTTGCTTGAAAGGTTTTCCATCTTCTTGAATCTTGATTTCATGCTTGGTCAGATCAGTACGTCTAGGCACATCTGAAAAAATTTCTGGAAAACTTCTAATTACTTCACTTAAGTCTTCACCTTGTTCAACACTCAGATGTTTCAGTTTATCCTCCAAATTTTCCAAAATTATTGAAGAATTATTCATCTTGCTTGCAGCTCCCAATTTGTAGCCATCATCGTCTTCTGTAGATAAAGTTGTCTGGGTTTACTGACACAGTTTCAGTTTTAGTTTCTGAGAAATAAGGTTTCAAGAGGTTCACATGTATCTTCCTTTGTCTTCTTCTTCTTTCTGGTGTTTCAATCACATAAGTTCTATCACTTAACTTCTGAATTATCTTGTAAGGACCTTGAAATTTATTAGTGAGGGGAAATCTCTTGACAGGTAAGAACACTAACACTTGTTGACCAATACTAAAACTTCTTAGCTTAGTCTTAGCATCAAATCTCCTTTTTCATTTTCTCTTGACTCATTTTCAAGTTTTCTAAAGAGAATTTCTTAATCTCTTTCAACCTCTTCCTAAGTTCTTCACATACTCTGCTTGGCTTTCCTCTTGATTTTCTTCCCAATTTTCTGCAAGAATCTTCAACGGTCCTCTCACTTCTCTTCCAAAAATCATCTCATTAGGTGAACATCCCATACTTTCTTGATAAGCATTCCTAACTTCAAACAACATTAATGGTAAACCAACATCCCATTCTCTTCCTGACTCAGAACAATACTTTGTCAGCATACTTTTCAATGTCTGGTGGAACCTTTCCAAGGCACCTTGAGTTTCTGGATGATAGGCAGTGGATAACTGTTGTTTCACTCCTAACAAATTCATCACATCCTGGAATAACTTTGAAGTAAAGTTTGTTCCTCTGTCACTTTGTACAATTTCTGGTATACCAAACTTTGAGAAAAACTCCACAAGTTTTTCAGCAACTATCTTGGCAGATATGTTTCTAACAGGGATTGCTTCTGGATACCTTGTCACTGGACACATTAATGTCAACAAATACTCATTTCCTTTCTTTGTCTTCGGCAATGGTCCAACCATATCTATAATCACTTTGCTAAAGGGTTCTCCTCTAACTTCTACTAGGTTGTAGGGGGGGGGGGGGGGCTTTCTTGATGGTTTCATTCGGTTTTCCAGCTATCTGGCAGGTATGACACTCACGACAGAACCTGCTAACATCTCTGTGAAGTCCAGGCCAGAAAAAATATTTCATGATCTTCTCCACAGTCTTCCTGATTCCCATATGTCCAGACTCATGAGCTACTGCAACCACTTGCTTTCTCAATGAATATGGAATCAAAATTTGATGATATTCGCCCCATACAGCATCTCCTGGTATATCTGTAGGTCTATACTTCCTCATCAGCAAACCTTCCTTCAGATAGTAACAGGTAGGAGTTTGTTGCATCTCTTCTCGATCAACAACTCTGAAGAACAAATCAGTTAACGATGCATCCTTCTTCTGCAAGTCCATCAGCTTCTCTCTTGTCACTTGACCAACTTCAAGGGTTGAATTCTCAATATCTGCTAACTCAGCTACTGTAGTTTCACCACTGCCTTCAGCAACACTTTGACTACTCGGAGTCTCTTCAGGAACATCAGGTTCTTCTTCTTCGTCGTCGTATTCTTCATCTTCTTGGGAAATCTCTTCTTGGTCAGCACTATGGGAAACTTCACTTCCCTGGAATAATTCTTCTAAGCACAAAGATCCTTCACTTGATCCTTCTTGGGTGTGTAAATCCTCAGTTTCTTCACTTACAGTCGTAGTCCTCTCATACTTCTGGTAGTTACACAACTAGGAAAACAGGTGGGGTTATCTTCTCCAACTCTATTGTAGACTAATCCTCAATGGTTTGTCTGTCACTACAGGACAAGGAATAAATGGCACAGCCCACCAACTTCATTCCCCAACAGAAACAATGTATACCTTTCCAAACAGCTAGTTGAGTCCCTTTACAGCAAAATCAACATTCCCTGTCACCAATTCACATGACAGGTGTAAGCGGCATATAGGAGTTACTTCCTCTCCTCCTATACCCTTCAAAATAACTGAATCTCCTGTTAGACTCTTCTCCAACTGAGGGTGAGAACCACGTACTACCACACTATGGTTACTCCCTGTATCACGTAATATCTTGACTGGTACTGCATACTTCCTTCTTGAGTTGACAGCATACCCTCATAGATATATGGCTTAAAAGCCTCCACACTGCTTAACCACTCACTGCTTGAGGTAACATTTCCACTGGTTGCTAAACATTCAGCTTGTTTAGTTTCATTCTTCTCTGGAGTCTGATTCTTTCCCACACTGCTCTTCGTAGTTTGTTTCACAACTTGACTAACTGGTTTTGACTGCTGTTGATTCCGGTAACACTCTTGACTGTAGTGTCCTACTCTTCCACACTTGAAACAGACAACATTAGGTTTCTGTAACTGTCTTGAAAAACTGGATGAGGA
Organism: Macrobrachium nipponense; assembly: GCF_015104395.2. Classification (NCBI taxonomy): domain Eukaryota; kingdom Metazoa; phylum Arthropoda; class Malacostraca; order Decapoda; family Palaemonidae; genus Macrobrachium; species Macrobrachium nipponense. The sequence goes on from NC_061107.1 coordinate 86,627,213, forward strand.
TTTCACATTAATTTGCTGAGCTGTATTACCTTGTGTACTCTTAGTAGTTATCACTTGAAGGTTTCCCATTAAATTTGTTCCTGTTATTTGGATAAGACTTAAAACCTGGGCGTTGTTGACTCTGGTACTTGACATTGTAATTACGTTTGCTACTGATTATATTGTAATCTTCACTAAGTGTAGCGGCTTTGTCAAGTTTCTTCACTTCTCTCTCTCTTAAATAGGCTCTTATATGTTCAGGAATTCCCTTAAGATACTGTTCAAGAACAAGTAACTCTTCTAACTCATCAAAAGTTTTAACTTTAGCAGCTTCTACCCAACGTTTGAAACACCTTCTCACCTTGTAAGCATAATCTAAGAAGGTTCCCTTCTCATCTTTTCTTAAATTTCTGAATCTCTCATTGTAGTACTCTGGGGTCATCTGGTAAACTTGTAGCACACTGTGTTTAAGTACCTTGTAGTCTTTACACTGATCAGCTGTTAAGGCTAGATAAGCACTTCTCCCTTTACCAATCAAGACATTTTGTAGCAAAACTGACCATTTATCCTCTGGCCATCCCATACCCGAAGCCACTTTCTCAAAGTGATCAAAAACTCATCTGGAGCTTCTTCAGTAAACTTAGGGATTTAACTTCTGTACTCTCACTACATCAAATACAGGGTCTTGATTACCTTGGTTAGGGTTAGACGGTGTTACAGGTAATGTGGATCTAGCTCTTATTAATTCCATTTCCCTTTCATGTCTTGCGATTTCTCTTTCCTCTTTTATTCTTTCTCTTTCCTCTTCTGCTGCTTTTTCTTCTTCTCTTTCTCTTCTTTCTTGTTTTTCCCTGTCTATTCTTTCTCTTTCAGCTTGCATTCTCTCTCTTTCAGCAAGCATTTTTAGCTTAATTAAATTCTCTTCTGCTTCAATGCGTCTAAGCTCTAACTCTGCATCACTTTTCTCTTTCTTTTCTGCTTGCTTATTTATGAGATCAGCACGTGCTACATTCAACAACTCTTGAGCCAATTCTAACTCATCTTCATCAGTTATTCTACCAGAGTTTATCAACGATTCCATAGCAATACATCTTATTTGTGCCTTTACCATACTAGTAGACACTAACCACCACATGCCTCTGCTAAAGCGCTCCACTGTGCTCTAGACAGAGTGGTTTCAGACAAAACTTGGACGGAAGGAGCTGCTAAAAATTCCTGAACATTGAACTGAGCCATTTTCCTCTAAGTTATCAATTTACAATTCAATACAATAAATGCAAAACAAAACTATATGGTCACTCTCCTAACAAAATATATTCCTAACACCACCAGTATATTCTAGAGTGATAATGAAATCTGCTTTCCCGGGTCTCTGGGCACCATTAAACAATGTTACGAAGTGCCAAGTATCTGGTTACCTTGCATCAAATATTACCTCACCAAAAGCCAAACACCTGAACCCTCATAACCACATTTTAAACGACTGAAAACTCTAAAGGCAACAGTGATCCCTTAACACTTACCAGTATTGCAGAAAATCAGACTAAGTTCATCAAAACAGGTGTGAGGTAATCTTGTAAGTAATTAAATTAATCAAAGGGCATCACTCCTTCAACAACTTTAAAACTCTAAGTATTTCCCTGATTTCAGAAGTCTAAGTACTTCCCTGGTTCTAAGTCACTTCAATTAAATTGAAGGAAAGCAAATCAATTCACAAGTGTTAAATTTAATTAAATATGCAATGATAAAGCAATGAAAATAACTAAGTCAATTAAATTGTGAATGCAAATGAAAATATAAAACAAAAAGACACACTTCAATAAGAAAAAATGAATAAGTGCACAAACAAAGGAACAGACACAAACACAAAAAAATATCAGCAATGTAAAATGTAAATCTTTTTCATTCAAAAACTAACCAACAGGTTTTTTACCAAAACTTCGTAACAGACAACAGTTTCCTATCAATTATTAGTTAAACACAATTCCTATCCGTTATTAGTTAAACACACTCCCTATCCATTATTAGTTGCAACTAATAAAAATATAACACACTTTACCTTTTTTGGTATACCAACTTCTTTCTTTCTCTTGTATATTACACTTTCACAAAAAAACCAGGCGCCGTTACGAATGTTTGTTCAGATTCCATCAAAAGAAACTAAATAACACTAAAATAAATTCTAAGAAATATAAATATAGAATTCTCACAAGTTATGAGTGACCAAATTTACGTTACGTTAAAATAATCTCGATGTCGAGTGAGAGAGAGAGAGAGAGAGCGAGAGAGAGAGAGAGATCTAGCTGCCTCGAGGTCTTAAGATCGAATGAAAATCTCTTCCTTTATGGAAATGACAGAGCAGATGTCTCAAAAGTCTAGGCACGAAAGCTTCTCGAAAGTTTCTGAAATCTGACGCAATCTTACACACATAATGTGCAACATGCACGTGGGACTTGGCAAATACATACACGTACAAGACAAGACTGCTCAACAGATACGTACCCGATTGAAACGGAGGGTAAACGATAATTAAGATTGATATATTTTTTTTACAAGATGTTAATGCGAAATCTGAACACACATTTTAAAACATCCTATTCTAAGCTATCTAGGAATCTGAAAAAATGTTACACAATCTACAAGACATTTCAAAGAGGGGAAAAACATGCATTTTGAAAGTAGCAATATGTAATAATATATATATCTATATATATATATATATATATATATATATTATATAATATAATTATATATATATCGAGCTACAATGTCCTTTAATATCTAATTCGCTCTACCTCGGAATTAATATATTTTCATATATGCTTAACCGAAGGGGAATTTTTTTCTCGATAATAGACTTGCCTGGACCAGGGCGCGAACCCATGGATCCTTTCAAATCCAGGAACGTCAGTGAAGCTTTACCTACTACACCACCGCAAGATTTGAAAAGATCCATGGGTTCGCGCCCTGGTCCAGGCAAGTCTATTATCGAGAAAAAAATTCCCCTTCGGTTAAGCATATATGAAAATATATTAATTCCGAGGTAGAGCGAATTAGATATTAAAGGACATTGCAGCTCGATATATGTATATGAATCACGGAAATGTGATATGACTTATATATATATATATAATAATTAATTATATTATATATATATAATATATATAGATATATATATATATAGCATATATATATATTGTATTTATATATATTATATATATATATATATATATCTATATATATGCATATATATATAATGTATATATATATATATATACATATATTATATACGGATGAAGACCATCATTCTCCAATCGCGCACTAGATTTATTCCCATGCCAATCTCCTCAACTAACGTAATTCCCAGAACGCTTTGATTTAAGAAAAAAAGAAAAAAGTATAAACTAAAAGACAAAGAATTCAATTAAATCATAAATATAATATTTTAATATATATCCATATATACTATATATATATATATATATATATTTATACACACACACACACACACACACACACATATATATATATATATATATATATATATATATATATATATATATATATATATATATATATGAAATCCAACCTCAGCGGATCTGCTTTTGCAGATCCGCTAATGCATCACCAAAATGAGTGTGTGTGTGTGTGTGTGTGTGTATACATAACCGCTTGCGTAACGCATTCGTGCAAATAACCGCCTGCTTTAGAGCAGAGGATGAATTCCTTTTAATGATAATCCTTTCACAAAGGAGAACTGTATGGGGTTCAGTGATCATGAGCTTACGGTGACTTTCACGTCGAAGTTAACACATATAAGACGATTATATAGCTCCTCAAAGCTCTGTCTCTCCTGTCCGTATGTCCGTTCGTCTGTCTGACTCTTTCTGACCTCATAGGGCAGAGGGTATGGGAACGCTTTCTGGAAAATCTGATATATGCCATTTTTTTTTTCCTGAGCTTGGGATTATGTACCTTTTTATTAGATGACTCTTGAGGTGTGGGTTTTCGCAGAGAGAGAGAGAGAGAGAGAGAGAGAGAGAGAGAGAGAGAGATATTAAATTAAAACAAATTTTTTGGAAGTCTACGTGAGGAAACAAGGTGTTGCTCTCTCTCTCTCTCTCTCTCTCTCTCTCTGTCTAAATATATATATATATATATATATATATATATATATATATATATATTGTGACGAAGTGGCCTAGAGTATCTGGCTCTGGATACCATTAATACTTGGTACACGAAGTAGTCAAAGATCTGTGTCTGGACACCATTAATATTTGTTAACCCAAATTGCCAAGTATCTGGTTACTACACTTACCATTCGTACTTGCTAGTACAAGAGACCCTTTTATTCCTGGGTCTGGGACACCCTTTGTACTTAGGGCACAGTTTGTTCAAGTACCTGGTTATTACTTACCTCACTAAAGCCAGACACCTGACCCTTCATCACAAATACTAAATGACTGAATACTCTAAAGGTAATAGTGATCCCTTTTTTTCTAACTGAACAGTCAAGAAAGCAATTAGTCTAAGTTCATTAAAATAGGTGTGAGGTAATCTTAATTAAAGGGCATCACTCCTGCAATTTCAAATCTAAGTATTTCCCTGATTCTGTTTTATTTGTGGGAAACGTCACCATTATCATTCTATATTTCTACCTAAACAAAAATAAAATATAATGCTTAATTGTTATATACTGGTGGAAGTCAATGAAACTCTTCCAAAAATTTTAAATACAAAAATTTATTTCTAAATTCAAAATTTATAAGTGAAATTCACAATCTCAGGGAAATTGCTATTACTTGAAAACAAAAGTTTAATTAATTCTTGAATTAATTATTAAGCAAAATTACATCAAAGTTTATCAAGAAAATTAATTAAATCAAATCATAAAGCAATAATTAAATTTGAAATTATATTTAATTAAATACAAATTAATTTGCAAGTGTTAGATTCAAACAATTACATAATAGAATATTATTCAAACTAATTAAACAAAATAAAGACAATGCAAAAACATAATGCATAATATGTAAACAATTAAAGCATTGACAGTACAAACATTAAGCATATAAAATTGGATATGTCTAAAGAACAAAGCAAAAGAAAAATGTACTTAAAAATGATAATTTTATCCAATGGTAAAATAAAACCTCGAAGTGCACTTTAAAACATTTGTAAAAATACCTTTTACACAGCTGCAGCTTCAATCAAAAGGCCTGTTACGATTTTACACTTTCGTGGGCGCCTTCACAAAACTAATAGAAATAATACTATGTTCAGATTCCATAAACAATACTATATTTTTTACTAAGAATTAATGAGTTGACCGCAGCCTTCGGTTACGTTAAGTTACTGAAACAGCCTCGCAACCGAGCGAGCGAGAAAGAGAGATGAGAGCAATGTTACACTCTCTAACGCACACCGCTATGTCTCAAAAGCGAAAAACTCTTTTATATGCGTAAATATGCGTATCATGGTGAATGGGGGTAGTTGAGCGTACACGTCCGAGACGAAAACATATTACGTCATATCTATAGGGATACTGAGTAGAAATAACAAGGCCCCTTATTCCGTTACAGGCCCGATCGGGACGATAAAAAATTAGCTTACTCATCTAATTTCAAGGGGTTGAATAACAGTGCGGCCTGGGAGGTCTTACACACGTGTTTGCGCCGATAAAGAAATCAGCTGGGTCAGGCCTTCGCGAGGTGTGAATAACAATCTTCTGTTACTCTCTCTCTCTCTCTGTCTTAGGTACGTCTTTCCTCTCTCCGCCTTACTTAACATGTGTTATCTTTAAATTTGGGAATTTGAACACAAAACATACATTTCATAACATGATACACAGGTTCTGAGGCGAATTAATCATATTACCACAATTATAGTTGCAATACAAAACTTAACTATAAGAATATATATATATATATATATATATATATATATATATATATATATATATATATATATATGTGTATGTATTTATGTACGTATGTATGTATGTATGTATGTATGTGTGTGTGTGCGTATGCAAATAATGAACATATGAGCACATGTTTCCCTGAAGCAAATTTCTGACCCACATCGGGAACGAGCCTTAGTCTCTCGAGTGACAGACGAGGGTTATACCAGTTGACCTACCATACACACACACACACACACACACACACACACACATATATATATATGTATATTATAAATATATATGTATGTGTGTGTCCGTTTGTTTACTTTTCCCATTACTGCATTGGGTATAATGAAAAGATTATTTGAGTCGAAGGATTCCGCCTGCGATGCTTTGTCATTACATCAAAGCGGCAGAAGGACCCTGGTGCCAAAAATCAAATTTGTGCTTGGGAACATAAAAAAGAAAAAAAATCAAAACATCATCCCAGGAACGTCTCGCCCATTCAGTTGTAATCAGAGCGTGTCAACGTCACATAACAAAAATATAAATTTCTCATAATTCTAGAATGACATTAGTTCCCTTTGAAGATGGCTTAATCTGACAGGCTGAAGGGATATTGATGCAAGTGGAAAAAATCATGCGAGTATTTTGCTTTCATATATTTTTGCAAATCACGAAGTCTTGAGGGAGGTTTTTCGTTTGCCCCCAAAGAGTGAGAATGTTTTTCTTCTTGATTTTTTAAAAGTTTTCAGAACCCAAAGAGGGAAATGCATTATCTCTTTGAAAGAAACAAGTAGTTTATCTAATGGAAAAATGATCGGGCGTATTTATAATCCAAAAAATGATCGAAACAATCAGTTAAGCAAGGGGGAAAAAGTTGCATTTGTTCAAGTAATTCTTTCGTCAAACAGTGTAATTTTTCTTCTGACGCTTGATTTTTTTTTTTTTTGCTTTCATCCAGTTGTGGACATGTCTCGAATAGGTTCAGGCGTTTTGCAATATACTCTTCACGCTTGGCTGATAAAGGTTGATATTGCAGATCTTCATCTCTTGAATTATGCACATGGCTTCCATTTATTACGGCAGTAGTGCCTATTTTGGCAACGTGGACTTACCATTTTTCTTTCTTTCTTTATCTGTTTTTACTCTTATCCCTTTCATTTCTTCCTTATTTATGTATTTATTTCTATTCTCCTTTCTTTCCTTCTTTCTTTCTCTCTTTCTTTCTTTTTCTTGACAGAAAGACAGGTCTTTCAGTAGCCCTCTAAAAATGGAAATAAAAAAAGATAAGAATGAAAAACGATAAAAATAAAATGAAAAACACGCTTGAATTTGCTTCGGGGATCACCACTCCCGTAAACGGAGTTCCTTTAATATGTCGAACACAAGCAAAAAGGAAGGTACTCTAACAATGCGGTCCTTTGCTTGTCTGTACGTTAGAAGAATTTCAAGGCTTCCGATTTTTTCGCCTTATCCCGACGAGTCTTGTCTGTCACTTCCTTGTGTCTGCGTCAGCGACGGAAAAATGCTGTAGAGAAGATTGTACGCATTAAAAAAATGGTTGAAGTATTGGGAAGTGACTGACATAAACTAAAAGCCTTAGGTTTATCGTCAGTCTATTTACATAGTCTGTGCGATGAAATAGAAAATCTTCAGCTATCTCCCGTCTCCTGTTTCATGTAATGATGCGTAGAAAAACAAAATAAATAGATAAATGTGCACAAACAGGGCTGTGAGTTTCCATACGCACATGCAAATGAAGGCCTGGTTGCTTGTGGCTACATAATAGCCTTTACCACTTTTGCTACCGCCTCATGAAATTGACTCAGGGGATTACTGTAATCATTAGCATACCCTTCCCAATCCACGCATGCGCCGCATTCTTCAAAAATACTTTCGAAAAACGTCTGTTACGCTATCTGACCGGAATTCTCTGTGCTAGACAGACTTGCGTCAACCCACCTGACCAAGAAGTATGTTCTCCAGGCATCGTAAAATAATGACTGCATTGGAATGCCATCAAGTTTTGTATTGGTCAGGGGTTGACGTAGTAGCTAATTCCTGCTTTATTGTTCTGTACAGTCATCCCCCCTCTCAGGATAGAAATCCATTCGGAAAATTAAACAAGAATTGCAATAAACAATACGTTAATTTCTCATTTTCACTGAGTGTCGCGCTGTTCAGTTTATCTCTGCGATAAGCAAAAGCCCTTATCAAAGATCGATCTGAAAGGTTTCTTTCAAAAAAACATCCAAAAATCGAAAAAAGGGATGCAGTTATCAGCGTAATCTTTTGTGGTAGTCATGTACTATCGCCACTGCATCGCTAGTGAGCTGAATATGATTAAGATACGACAATGTCTCTCATGGCGACCGAGCCATTTTGTAAGGCAAATGGGAATTATATCTTTCCACGTTGACAAGTTACACGATTCTTTCCCCCAAGAGCTATACCTCGCAACGTACACATTGTAAATGAATTATAATGACTGATGATGTAATACGTTTCGAGGTTTTTGTTGCTAATAGTACTTCAAGAGGTACTGGAAACGGGGGTAAGTGATGGTCCTGTGGAACGCCAGCGAATGTCAGGAGGTGGTTCGTTCGCGTTTGCTGTGTTAGCACTCTATCCGGTTTTCTTCGAGGACTGTGAGTGCTGCTGACTCCCTCGAGGTCTGCTGACTCACCTTAAGGAAAAACCAGCTTCTATTTACAAAAATAGCTGCTTCCTTATTCCTGCTTACAATGCGCCTGCTCCGTCCTAACCCGAATATTATGCAAATCAGAACTGGTCAGTGACATGCAGGAAAACTGACAGATATATACAAAGGTAATTGCATATGCGTGCTTGTTGTGGGCGCTAATGCACGTACAAGGACAAGCATGCTTGACCGTATTTGTGTGCATACACTGACGAACTTTAGCATTGACACCATGAGAAAGAAGGCAGGTTGCTTCTATTATATGTCTGCAATCCATTTCTATGTGTGTTAATGTATCAACGTACATAGGCTCTGTCGGGAAATGTGGCCACATTGGCAAGAGGCAATACCCCCCAAATTTCAGCCGGGCCCCTTCAGTTGAGGGCAACGGCCATCCAAATGTTTTGCCTTTCGTTCGTAGAAATTCAAGGACGCAATAAACGCCAGTATTCTGGAAGGGGACGAATAGGGAAACTTGTACGATATTTTATTTGTTGAGGGAGAGGAAACAAGATGTTGCGGTGACTATTGAGATCAAATTAAAAGCGTGACCCGTGCAGGACAGGTAAGGGAAAACAGGTGTGGTATTTAGGGTGGATGACAGTTGCAAAGAGCAGGTAGAACTCCTTCTCCCCACTCCTTGTCAGGAGGGCTGTGGGGACAGGTTAGAGAGCGTATATGTTATTCCTAGCGTTAGGTAGGTAAAAGTTGGCGTAACAGCTAGTTCAAATGAATTGATTGGCTGATGTATTGACATTCCACTTTAACAATGCAAATGGATAGGTTAACACCAGATTTAAATGAAAGAGCAGGTGAAGAGAAGGGAGAGGGTCTTCTGGTGAACTTGGATGGGAATACATGATTTTCAAAAGAATAGTCGAAAGTGTTTTTGAAAGGGAAAACTTTAGGGTAAAGGGTAATTGTTTTGTCTGGTATAAGCATGGAGCAAAAGGCATATCCACTTTATGGATGGAATGGTAAGAAGAAGGGAAGCTGGAAGTACATATGGTCATTATCATGCAGGGGCAAAACGAAGAGTAAAAGATGTGATTTAAAAGTGATGAAGGCAATCGGTGATGGTACCGCGTAGGAAGGTAGTGCCGTCAGTGCATCTCATGCTGTGCGCTGTTGGCATTACTTAAGGTTCTTTGCAGCGTGCCTTCGCCCCCTGGCTGCAACCACTTTCGTTCCTTTTACTGTACCTCCTTACATATTCTCTTTCTTCATCATACTTTCCACCCTCTCCTAATACTTGATTCATAGTGCAACTGCGAGGTTTTTCTCCAGTTACACCTTTCAGACCTTCTACTGTCTATATGCGTTTCAGCGGTGAATGACCTCATAGGTCCCAGTGCTTGGTCTTGGGGCTAAATTCTATATTCAACTCAACTCGCCTTAATCAGTGATGACGGAAAAGGTACCAGAATAGCATGAATATAAGGAAATGCAGGATGAAAAATGAGTTAGACAGTGAAGGCCAACATAGAGGGAAAAAGATGGGAACCTCATAGACTGTTGCTGGGAAATATGGGCAACTACTCTGTGAAATTTTTTTTTTTAAAGATTTTTAGACATCTCAATAACATGTTAATAGAAGAAAAAATAATGCAAGAATTCCAAAATATAGTGGGAAATAAATGATAAATATTTACACACAAAGTAAAGTAAACATCAGTCATTATGATATTGATAAAATCCTATTATTGTTTTCTTAGATCTAAAGAATAAAAAAAAATATAAGGCATCTAAAACACCTAATTTTAACAACAAGAATTTTTAACATTCTATAATAAAAATGCAACAACAATGTATTTTGTCGTAAAATGAAACTATGACGGGTCTAAGAAGCATATAACTTTTGCATTTATCCCTATAAAGATTTAGAAGTTAGCCTCCTTTGCAATTCCTTTCCTCTGATACATAACTGTATTAGAGGAGACGAAGTGCAAAGACCAATTAACATATTCATATTTATAAACCGTTTCAAATAAAAGAAGAGAAACATTCAACATTTTATGGTGACGCTCACTCAGTTAGCACAAATACCTTCGTGTCCTTCATAAAATCTGTTAAAAGAGTTATCAAAATTTGCACAAAAATTAATCTTATGACGAACTATGGAAAGACGTTAGTTACCTTCCTCATCTCTGCCCTCAAAGTGTTAGTGGCTTCTCTAGTCTCGATTTATGACACTTGACTATGAAGTGGAGTACAGTCTAAGAGACCAAAAAAGAAAAAGGTTATAAAGTAAATGGATCCGAGAATAAGAACTGAGCCATATCTCTCAATTTTGACGAGAGAGAGAGAGAGAGAGAGAGAGAGAGAGAGAGAGAGAGAGAGAAGATACATGGAGATTAAAAGATATATAGCCCTCTCTTACTAATGCAAGCATTAGTTAGCCCGCCCTCAAACTATGCAGAGAGAGAGAGAGAGAGAGAGAGAGAGAGAGAGAGAGAGAGAGAGAAGAATGAAGATACATGGAAATTAAAAAATATATAGCCCTCTCCCACTAATGCAGGTATTAGTTTGCCCGCAAACTATGCAGAGAGAGAGAGAGAGAGAGAGAGAGAGAGAGAGAGAGAGAGAGAGAGAGAGAGAGAAAGTTACATCCCGAATATTAGAAATTGCTTGAGCTCTCTCTTACAAATGCACATATAGTGTAACCGTCAAACTACTAAGAAGAGAGAGAGAGAGAGAGAGAGAGAGAGAGAGAGAGAGAGAGAGAGAGAGATATTCCAGTTTCCCTAGGTCTCATTTGCATAAACAACGCAGTAGCCATTCAATCCTGGTTGAAACAAAAGACTAGTTCTTTCTCTTACTGCAGTATTGCTCTCTCTCTCTCTCTCTCCTCTCTCTCTCTCTCTCTCTCTCTCTCTCTCCGTCTGTCTGTCTGTCTGTCTGTCTGTCTGTCTGTCTTAGCTTTGATTCTCCGATAAAAGTTTTTATCGTTCTATCGAATCTGAGTGATTCTGTCATCAGTATTCTTCTGGTTATCCTCCATCACTGATATATATATTATATATATATATATATATATATATATATATATATATATATATATATATATATATTTAGGAGAGAGAGAGAGAGAGAGAGAGAGAGAGAGAGAGAGAGAGAGAGAGCACATGCTCTACGTTGCAGTTTTACTCACACATGCACCTGAAGAGGGATGCCATGAACACTTCTAGAGTGCGGCCCAAAATACTTCGATATCTCTCTCACGATTTTCAAAGATAAGGATGAACAACATTCCTCTATTATCATTATTATTACTATTATTATTATATTATTATTATTATTATTATTATTATTATTATGACCTGCCTATTCAAAGCGTCTCCCGAGCAAAGAGAGAATCATCCACGATTAAAAAAAACAAACAAAACTTTTTTCCTTCTAAATTTCCTCTAATAAAAAAACCCGCCTCTTATGTCGGTCCCTAAACCGGTTGTGCGTTGGTTAATGTTTCTTCTTCTTCTTCTTCTTCTTCTTTTTTTCTTCTTCTTCTTCTTCTTCTGCACTATTTTTTTGCTGTGCCAACCAGACGTATTCATTAGGGATAGACGAGTCTCGTTGGCTACTGTCTGCTATCTGAACAAGCCTGACTGAATATTGGCGTAACATCACCATAGATCCCTATTGGATCTCCTTGGCTCAGCCATGACTCTTAATGAACAAGTGGCGCTAGCGTGTCGCGCCGGAAAAGACTGAATAATTAACAGTAATATCAATAGAGAAACCAAGAAAAACAACAGCAGCCAAGTGTAGAAAAAAATGGGAAAGGGGTATCCATAATGCACGAAGCATCCGAGACTTGAATAAAGTGCGAAAATCAGAAAAAAAATTATTATTGCTATTTAGAAAAAAACTGAAAGGGGTGTTTTTAGCGTATGAAGTATCCGTAACGGGAATAAAATACGACAGTATTATAAGAAGAATGAAATTTTATAAGTCTATTTTCTACGCACCAAGGAGACTGGGACGGGAAACGAATCTGCGCAGCTCGAAAGAAGGATTCATAAATTATACAGACACATTTGAAAGACGAAAAACAGCTACACGGGGGGGAAAAATGTCATTTATAGTAGAATATAAGGAGAATTACCAACCTCTCCCCCCTCCACCCCAGGGACAAACCGACATAAAATCCCCTGGCGCCCCCTCCCCCCACCTTCTGTACTCGATGGTCTCCTGACTTTTTACTTGCTGGTCGTTAGCATTCCAATCGCGTTCGTCACGAAAGGTGGCAACCTAATTCGAGGTCCAGCGGTTACAACCTATACTTGAATCGTCACATTTCTCCGCCTTTTATTATGGAACTTCTTATATCAAATACGAGTAAGAAGTAAAATGAAAGAAAATGACGGGAGAGAGAGAGAGAGAGAGAGAGAGAGAGAGAGAGAGAGAGAATTTGTGAACAGTCTAGACTCAGATTTTTGTCCATGTTTATCTTGACTGAGGCTGTTGTAGCGTCCGCCCCTGATTAACACTAAACACCATTCATGTCGAATTTTGGACTCGAACGAACGAACCAAAAGAGCAAAAGCGGCCTTGAGGCTGGGAGCCATGTGTTTGTTTTAAAATAGCCGAGTTTCAAAAGACTTGTTTAAAAACTCTTTCTAAGACGAATATACAAGGAGAGAAAAACTTCGGCTGCCGACGAATTTCTTGGTGGTCGCTATAAAAGCAAAACTCATGGGATCCTATTTTTCTATTACTTGAGCGGTTTTTACAGGTAGAAACTGAGGAGAGAGAGAGAGAGAGAGAGAGAGAGAGAGAGAGAGAGAGAGAGAGAGAGAAAGCACGCTATTAAAACACTGGATGGCAACCATGCAGTAAGCTTGCTGGGTAAGCATAAACATGTATATATCTAGATGAATCCTTTAACTGTCAAAAATAACGGACCTATATCCAGAACATTGCCCATTGAATGACGAAATAGGTCACGCGATCTAGCCTCCTCGAGAATTCTTGATTTTCTCTGAGAATAAAGAGACTTAAACCCAGATTAAGTCTTGTATCACCTTTAATGGTATTCATCTTGGGATGGCTGGCTTTCAGGTACCTCGTTCATGAGAATTTATCTAGCATTTTTTGTTCATAATCAGTCTAATACAAGGTCTAGAATCTACACCTTGGTCTAATACATGTCGACACATGCTCAGCTGAGCAGAGTGGTGCGAAAACACGAGAAGTTTCTGGAGGCATTGCATTGATGAGCACCTCATGACTGTGGAACAGCCTCCCTGAGGATGTCGTGCAACTGGAACTGCAAACGTGCAACTGTAGCTCCAAAAATTCAAGCGATGATGCAATGCATTACTACCAATACGATTCTCCATGTAATTCAATGATTTACGTCCATTTTTATCTATTCATTTATTGATGTGTTAATTTTTTTCGTTTTCAAAAAGTGGTCTCTGCTTTCCGTATATCCCATAACCTTCTGTTACTTCTATCTAATGAACGTCGTATTCTTTGGAGGCTTTAATTTCAAGTCAGTGAATTGCCCCTGTGGTCTTGTTCCATAAGAATAGGGATCATCTCCTGAATAATAATAATAATAATAATAATAATAATAATAATAATAATAATAATAATAATAATAATAATAATAATAGATTCATTACTAGGCAAACCAGGCAGGCATCCCGCAAGTAAAGCATCTTTGACCTCCCGTGTATGGAACACCTCAGTGTCACACACGGGCGCACCTCCCAATATATCCCTCAAGGTTTCTCTAATTTAACCCCTATTTCTGAGTAATGTCCATATACAGCAGGAACAATGGCGGAAGGAGATCATGGGTAGATAAAGGGCATGTTTGCGATCAAACCTTGGCCAGGATATGAGATCCACTCGAGATCTCGGTATCCACAAATGTGATAGACACGAAATTGTTGGGTCAGAGGATGATTTTTAATTGAATTTTTTACTGCTATTTGTGCAGAGGGCTTTCGAGTGTATTATAAATAAAAACGTTGATAATTGGATTTCTCTAAAAAGTTCGTATTTACATTAACATTATGGTTTCTTTGTGCTTGGACCTGAATTTATTTACATTGATTATTGGGACTTAACAGATCCATTGTATTCTATGTCTTATCTGTTACAAAATAGTTAGCTAGCCTTTTAAGCATAAAGGAGCAAAAAAAAAAAAAAAAAAAAAAAAAAGGGCCATTGCTGCTGGTATATTCATGAAAGTATTTACACACAGCAACTCACCTTTGTCGATGAATGTAACTTCATGGGTCTTTTAATTATGGAGACATTCGCATGGAACCTCTCTGTAGTAGAAAATGTCAAGAAATTAGCATGTATTCAAACCGAGCAAAATAAACCTGGCATCTGATATGAGGACACTACCAATGGAAGAATGTTAAAATGAAAATTCAAGCACTCATTCTGGAAGCAGACACAATGTGATTGTACAACTCGTTTGCGCTTGGTGTCTGGTGTCGGTCTCCAAGGACAAGGAGCACAGTCCATATCAGCTAAGATGTATACGATACGCATTAAACCTCTAAGAGTAAATCCTCTAAGGAGCTATAGAAGAAGAACAGTTGCTCAAATCAACAGGCAAATTGCCGACACTCGGTGTCCCGGCTGGAGTTACAAGGAGTTACAATGATTAGGATGTCTCAAAGATTTATTAGTCCATCCGAGGAGACATCGTGTGCTCACTTATCTGTAGGAGCAGGTTTTACTGTGCATTCACAGTGTCATAATGATTTTGTCTAGTTTTCTTTTAAACTCTTCCACATTGTTGCTGTTTTCAACTTTTGTTGGCAGTTTATTCCACGTGTCCCATATCTTGTATGTAAAGAAGTTCCCATCCATTATTTCTTGTCTGGTTTCCGTTTAACGTAAATAGGTTACTGTCTACTTTTGTTTTGCCTTTCAGTATTTGAAATGTTTCTATTAGTTGTCCTCGCAATCGTCGTGTTTCTAAGCCATATGTACATGTTCAGGCTCTGGAGTCGTCTTCGAAAGGCTTCGCGCTTACAGTGTGCCTTCTCTACATCCAATTCTCGGTCTCTTTCATCCAACCTGTCCTAGAACAAGAGTCCTTTGACCAGGCCTTTGAGATATCAGAACTGGAAGTCAGTGACCTCATTAGGAGGATCAGAAAGTCTGGAGCCTTCCAAGCTAGTATAATTCAAGCTAACTTGATGCCACCACTGAAAGTCAAGGATGAATGGGAGAACGAGGACTGTTGTGGCCCCCTGGACTCTGTGCAACCAGTAGGGACGTGGATCCATTTTAGTTAACTCATAGCCAATCGCCTTAACTGAAAAAGAGAGGAATAAAATGAACATAACGCTTTCTTGTTCTAGAATGTAAAATATTTTTTATATCCGTTATAGTAAATAAATGTTATGTCTGTCTGTATGTGTATGTGTGAGGGTAATAATACACTTACTGCCAAAAGACACACTGTGTGTGTGCACGTGTGTACTGAGTAAGGAATGTGGTATGAACTCTATTGGAACGCTATAACTCCCTCTAACAATCTCTTCAATCTCTTCACAACAACAATCATTAATCTTACTTTCCATGACAGTAGCAGCAGAGTAGTAGTAGTAGTAGTAATAGTCGGAATATGCCTTTGGAAAGGCTCCAGAATGATGCCTGATCATGAGGACGAATTACGACTATATAACATTCTGCGTATATTTACGCACTTTCGAACTTCCTTTGGTGTGTTTCTGTCAAGCAGCGACTTCGCAACCCTGCAATAAAAGAATTGGCTTTATTTGTTGATGGAGGCGAGGATTCTTAACGGGTGCGCATTCCACTTAATTCTGTGTAAGTCAGTGAATGATTTATAGTGAGCGTATTGATGTCAGGTACCTGGTTTGCTTCTAAGGGATCATAGATGCTTTGTCATCTCGTTGAATGATGAATGATTTCCTCTGTGGTTTTGAAGCTTTTTGTGGCATTTGTTCAGAGAGAGAGAGAGAGAGAGAGAGAGAGAGAGAGAGAAAGCTAAGAAAAGTTCGAATATTGAGTATATCTGTTTCCTGGTGCATGTTTTTATCTCTGTATCAAAAGACACGCGTTCGGGTGCTGGCTAGGGAAGATGAACTTATCATATGTAATTCCCTTTAGTGAAATCGATATGTGAAGGGTTACTAGTGACCTAATATACATATAT
>NC_061107.1:86646461-86661461 GCF_015104395.2 Macrobrachium nipponense
GTCAATCTGATGAACAGTCTCATTTTCCAGAGGCCATTGTCTCAACATCACTGGAAGGATGGCACTGAATAGAGACGAGAAACTTTGTTGAAAGAAAACTTTGTTACCTGATTTCTCCAGTTCCTTTATTTTCCGTTTTTATAAACTGCACAATGTTGTAAAAGTTTTCACTCTTTCCTTTAAACGGATGCCAACACCAAATATGCCACACCTTTCTTAGTGATCTTCACAGTTCTCTCCATTATTTTGAGGAAAGTTCCAGGAATATGGCCCAAGTGTTGTGCATCCTGGGTTAGATACTGTCTCCAGTGGGAGAACCATGATAGGTCTTCATTTGGGAAGAAATGCTTTTCTTGCTTAACAGGTAATAGCTAACGCAAGTATCCTTTACAACGAGACTCATCTATTCTGCACAAGATAATCGCTGTTAATGAGCCATTCTGGGCCATGCAACCAAAGCAGATCATCATTCAAGTTTTTGCCACTGATAGGTAACTCTTAGAAAGGAGTCCCACTGGGGTATTCTTAGGAGGAAAATTTTAAGAAGAAAATTATTCTTCAATTTTGTTCCACTGCTGGGAACGTAACACAGGTAAGGGCTATTATTCCTCACCCATCACATGGTGACCTCTGATTACCTTTTAGGGCATCATTAAAAATCAAGGACTTGGATTATTTAGCACCAATAAACTTAACAGATAATTAATTCTAAGTGAGGAACTAGATGGGGCGGGGGGGGGGGGGCAATTCTAGTCTTATTGACAAACAATTACAGTACAAACAGCTGCTTCAGCTAAAGCTTCGCGAAATTTATGTATACATAAATACCGAAATACCGAAGTAATATTGTAAACCTAGGTGGTTCGTCGAAATTTGCAATATTCCGTAGACTTAACTATAATGCCTTTTTTTCAAGGGGTCAGTCATTAATCGTGGTAAGATATTCCCTCCCTAATTTGTATAGGGCATAAAACAAATAATTATGCCACTCTAAACAAAACCATATGCTTAGTCACCTGTTCATCATACTGTTAATTCCCTGGCTGGAGAGTCATGAGAAAAGCTGAGCCACCTACCTCAAAACTCTACCACGGTCCCAAAACACTGGTTCATTAGTCATCAACAAAATACTGCTGAAATCGATGGTTATTACGTACTCGATCTAGGAGAGCACCATCAAGGTTCTGTGAGTAATTCGTTCCATAGATAGCTAGGTACGGAAGGCTCCTCTACGTCATGCGCCCTGGTAAAATTACCCGTAAGAGGAACATGTCATCAGTGATGGGGGCAAGACGATTACTACGATTAGACAAATGATGAAAGTTTCTGTAAGAAAATAAATGAGCAGAAAATGCCTTCACAAACGGGGCAGCGCTGTAATAGACGAGTATGCCAAAGAGATCTACGTAGGTATAGGACAGGACTCGAGCGATAAACCTGTGTGGGAAAAGTATTTGCCTAAATTAGAAATCACTGAAACGGAAGGAGAGAGAACTTGAGCAATCATTCAAAAGTCTTGACATTCTAAACAAGGTCAATCTGTGAGGTTTTAGGAATAAGTCTCCTTCAGTTTTATAAGCAGTACTGGGGAATATGTTTACGCAAGATTAGTATACTAACATTATATTTACGTATGTTGACATACATTTGCAGTTATGTATATAATTTTAAATATTTTGTTGAGACATTGTGCTAAGAATGAGATTTAAACAGTAGGCAACAGCGATGAGATAGATTAAAACTAGTCTGATCGCGAGAAGATAAAAAAATATACTTCACAAGCATAATTGTACCTTTGCTTTGATAATGTTCAAATAAACGAAAACGAAAGTAAAATTGGAGTGCCGGAGTGGTATTCAGAAATATTCTTTTATTTTAGACCAGGGGGAGTGCCGGAGTGGTATTTAGTAATATTTTATACTTTAGAGCAGGGCACTTTCACTACAAATTTGGATTAACATTGGCACCAATTTCTACTAAAGTGTTGCCTGTCTTTAACCTTATGCTCTTTCAGCACGTGTGTGTGACGTCTGCAGAGTTCATATTCTCTCTGGGGACTTGGTCAATGCTAACAGAATCATTATGGTATGTTTCAGCCTCGAAGTCCTTTGGAGTCTTCGATGTATTTTGTAGCTGGCAATGAATAAATTTGTCACTAACTAATCAAAGAGAAATTTCAGTGGTTCTCTGAGCATGAACAATCGTTAATAGTTCCAACTACTAAACGTAATGTTTATATCTAAATCTATCACTGTATTGTTTGAAAAATAAATTTTTTTCTTAAGGACAGTTTTTCCAGAATTCTAATTTCATTTTGTCTTTTTTTTGTTCACTTTTTTCTTGACGCCTGTTATGCATACTGTCATTATCAGCTGTCCTTAAGGTTCCTACTGTATGGCCATTATCTGCCCATTGACCTACTTTTCCCTTGACCTCCTACGTGGATTGACATAGTTGGTATTTATCGTTACCCTTCCGGGACCTCCTTCGTATCCTTCCAGCTTTGTGTGTCCTTTTATATCCTATATAATTATACCGTCATTGTCAGCTCAAATTGGACCTCCTGCGTAGAATGTCTATGTTGGCTGGACTCTAAATGACTTACTTAATTTAGGGCTACTGTTAGCAGTCCTTTGACTTCCTGAACATGCTCGTATTGTTAGATATCCTTGAAAGAACTGGTTCTGCGATTTATCTTTTTAATTTTTTTTTTTTTTTTTTTTTTGCCTAGAAGATTTAGGATCAGGCGCCTTTTCACTCGGTTTCTTTGATGTTAGAGTTTGACTGACGTGTCACTTTTTTTTTATTATTGTTATTATCAAGAGCAAGTCGATTTTATTTCCTATAAGCATTGGAAAAACGCTGAAATCGTCCAGTACTCAAGCACTCGCCCATGCTCGCAGTCCCGCATGTAAGAGAGAGAGAGAGAGAGAGAGAGAGAGAGAGAGAGAGAGAGAGAGAGAAAAATTACTACATGCATGATTTATGCTAAACAGGTTCGCATAGTGTGAGCTCGCATCATTGTCGTGCAATATTATGCAAATTGCTCTATCTTAATGAAGCAATCATAATGCGATCTCTGGATAATACTTTGTAATTTAGTAATGCTGTGTGCGTCCAGGAATTTATCCCGTGTCTGTGCTCGCATGGCTTCGGACTTGTTTTGACGAGCTCGGAGAATTCGAATGGCATATCTGCTTCGTTGTTCTGGTTACTGGAACTATGTCGGTGTAATACATCCACGTACTGAACGTTGGTTCGGTATCTAAAGAATTTTATTTCCAATTTTCGCCTCCTCTTCCTCTGTCTTGAGTAGTATTCTGCCTTTATTCAACGGATAGTTTTATAAGAATTTAGACGTTTCGGGACCAGGTACCACCAGGAGAGAGAGAGAGAGAGAGAGAGAGAGAGAGAGAGAGAGAGAGTCTCGAATTTTGTGATAAAACGGTCTGACTCGTCTCCTGTAATATATATATATATATATATATATATATATATATATATATATATATATATATAGATATATATATATATATATATATATATATATATATATAATAATATATATATGTCATATCACATTTCCGTGATTCATATACATATATCGAGCTACAATGTCCTTTAATATCTAATTCGCTCTACCTCGGAATTAATATATTTTCATATATGCTTAACCGAAGGGGAATTTTTTCTCGATAATAGACATGCCTGGACCGGGGCGCGAACCCACAGAGCCTTTCAAATCCAGGAACCTCAGTGAAGCTTTTACCTCTTGTGGTGGTGTAGCAGGTAAAAACTTCACTGACGTTCCTGGATTTGAAAGGCTCCGTGGGTTCGCGCCCCGGTCCAGGCAAGTCTATTATCGAGAAAAAATTCCCCTTCGGCTAAGCATATATGAAAATATATTAATTCCGAGGTAGAGCGAATTAGATATTAAAGGATATTTTAGCTCGATATATATATATATTGTATATATATATCTATATATATATATATATATATATATATATATATATATATATATATAGTATATATGCTGCATCGTCGAGCTAAAGGGATGCAAATCTTGCTGCCGAATTTGGCTACTTTTATTGCTCAATGGCTATAAACGGTATTAAATCTTTATAGATTAGATGATTATTGAGTTTTAGGGCTCATGGGTTATAAATGTTTTTAAATCTTATCAATGGATGTGATTGTTATTAAGGCTTTATTTCTCTGGTCTTATAAATGCCATTAACTCTTTATGGATCACATTTTTATTAAAATTTATTGCTCAGGGGTTTATAGTTCTTGTTAAGTATTAATGGATCAGATCATTATTAAGACTTTATTGCTCTGCGGTTATTAATATTATCAAGTCTTTATGGATGAGATTGTCACAAGAACTTTATTGTTTAGGGCTTATGAATGTTATTAAGTATTTAAGGATCTGAATGTTAGTAAAATTTGTTTCTGAAGGCTTATGAATGTTATTAAGTCTTTATGGATCAAGTTTTTATCAAGGCTTCATTATTTAATGACTATAATAGTTATCGACTCTTTATGGATCAGATTGCTATTATGGTTTTATTGCTCAGGGGTTACGATTGTTATTAAGTCTTTATGGATTGGATTGTTATTAAGACTGTATTGCTCATTGGTTATAATTGTTGTTGAGTCTCTATGGATCAGATTGTCATTAAGGCTATATTGCAAAGAGGTGGTAATTGTTATTAAGTCTTCATGGATCGAATGGTTATTAAGGCTTTATTGCTTATGGGCTATAATTGTTAATAAGTTTTCATAGATCAGAATATTATGGTTTTCATGCTTAGGGGTCATAACTGTTATTAAGTCTTATGGATTAGATGGTCATTAAGGCTTTATTGCTCAGCGGTTACAAATGCTATTAGACCTTTGGTGGGCTTGTCTCACATGAATAGGGCTCATCTTCTGAATAATAATAATAATAATAATAATAATAATAATAATAATAATAATAATAATAATAATAATAATAATAATAATAATAATAATAATAATATTCTGTGGAAGCTGGAATTTCAAGTTAATGGCCCTTTTGGTCGGCTCGTCCCATATGAATAGCGTTCATCTTCTGGATACAATAATAATAATTCTAACAAAAGTGCTTCAATCAGTGTGTGTGAGAAATCTTTACGTGAATTCTACTTATTGCTGATAAGACAGCATCTGCGTTAGCATTTGATAATCTGAGGTATTCTGACTGAGCGTTATAGTTCTGTGAGGGGAGATCACTTATTAAAAAATAAAATAAATAAATGCCTTTAGGATGTAATTAGTTCAATGGCGGATTCAAGAACTAGAAAATGGTAACTGGAACTGTTTTTTTAATTAATTATTTTATACATCGTCCAAAACATTTACGAGCTAATTGACATGAACAAATCGTAACAATTTTCGTAGATAATTCTTCAAAAGATAGATAATCGTCCGTAAATTATATCTTTTAAAATATATCCCACTAAAAGTTTGCTACGGAGCAGCATCTGAGAAAGAATGCTTCATATATGTTGACAGCTGCATGTTGTATGTATATTAGGGTCGTCAACATTTTAATTAGAAGTGTTAACCGATTTATGTTGTTTCTACTTCCCTTTCTTTCTTATTTTCTGAGTTCAGAGATGGATTTGATCAATAGAATAACTTAAGTTTATTTACTGAGAGAGCTTTTACCAGTCCTCCAAAGATAGAAGACTAATGATGTCAGCTTTGAAAATTATCCAATGGGAGATGTCATTTAAAAACAAATTATTGTATGTGAATAATTAAACTTTCGTTTTTTGAATTTGATCAAAATAACATGACGAACTAACATTTTGTTCTTTCTTTTCCAGGTAAGTGAGACAGTTTCAGGCAGGTTCTTTTCCCCATTGTGCATATGAAATGTTATGAAGGTAATGTGTTCAGTGATAGGAATTTTATTTTTTTCTTCCCATTGACTTGCAGCATTGTTTTCGTTTTTTATATAAATATATATATATATATATATATATATAATATATATATACATGCATATATACACATATATACATACACACACACACACACACACACACACACACACACATATATATATATATATATATATATATATATATATATATATATATATATATATATGCATATTTAGAATTAGATATATAATCTGTATTTTTATTTACACACACACACACACACACACACACATATATATATATATAAATATATATATATATATATATATATATATATATATATATATATATATATATATATATATGCATATTTAGAATAGATATATAATCTGTATTTTATTTACACACACACACACACACACACACACACATATATATATATATATATATATATATATATATATATATGTATGTATATATATAAGGATTTTCTATTCTCTGGTCGAACTATTCTGGGATATCACCGTGCATTCCGAATGTTTTATTTGATGTTTTATTTTATTCCTGAAGAGCAAATAAAAATCGCACTAACGCAAGAGTGTACTTAATTTCCTGACACGAAAACTCACCGGAACGATTTCTTTGTTTCGTAAAATCTTGAGGCAGATCTAGAGACATTGCAAATAAATAATTGTGAAGGTAGACACAAGCAATTTATGTAGACATTCAGACACTTTTAATGGAGTTCAATTTCGTACGTCGTATTAAGCTGTTTAGTATTAACAGAGCAGAAGTTCTTTCACTGGTGTTAAAAAAAAATGAGAACTTCTGGCGAATAATTTTAGGTAATAGACGGATATCTATTTCGAATGCCCAGATACCTCTCACCATTTGTTTGTCGTCTCTTTATAGTTGGACTGTGGAACAGCCTCCCTGAGGATGTCCTGCAATTGTAACTTAAGAAGTCCAAGTGAAGGTGCAATGCATTGCTGGCCTTATGCAATTCTCCTTGCATTTTGATAATTCACTTATTTTTCTATTTATTTATTTATCTGTTTCTCTGATAACTGATCATCTCTGTGTGTATTTCCCATGACCTCCCGTTACTTTTCCGAATAGTAACAATAATGCTCGAGAGGGTCCACAATAATAGAAATATTAAAATTTCGTTTATAATTTATAAACACTTATTTATAAAAGCTTTCGAGCCCTTCCCTGGGTTCATCTTCTGAACTGAAGATAAATTATACACGAACTTTTAACATTTTTATAATTGTGGATCCCTTAAAACATTATATATACTCTCGTGATAGAAAGTTTTCCCCAGTAATATAATAGTAATAATAATATTCATTATGAAGACAGATCGCACCTCTCGCATATTCTGTTATCTGCTTCCCGCGACGTTGAAGCACCTTGAATTAATTCCACGAGTAGCTCAATTCCTCTTCGCCAGGAGCCTTCGCGAAACAGTTTATTTACGACCTCATCCATTCGAGGGAATATTTATAGCTCGCCAGCTGTGTTTGCGCCTCCAGAGCTATTCCAGGAGCGGCTATCTGTCACGCGTATTGCTTTTATGCGCAGTTGCTTGGTCGGTAGTTCATGCATATCTTCCTTGAAGAGCGAGACTAATTGATCGGCACACTTGGCGAGTCAGTTTTGACACTTCGATATCAAAGCTTTGCAGGAGGAAAAGATCCCTTCCACGTATTTAGGAATTGTTTATGGCTTGGAAATCTTATCTCTTTCTTCTTCTTTTGGTTTCTTGCAAGTATTATTATTATTATTATTATTATTATTATTATTATTATTATTATTATTATTATTATTATTCAGAAGGCGAACCCTATTCACACTGGACAAGCCCATCACAGGGGACAATGACTTAAAACTTAAGCTTTCTTAGAATGTGGCGCTCATTCGAAGGAAGTAAGAAGAGGTAGTGGGAAATACAGAAAGGAGAGATCACTTTGAAAAAATAATTCAATATACTTTGTTGAGTACTGGTTTGAGAACTGGAAAATGATAATGATAACTGGAACAGACGAATAATAGCTATTTTCTGTTTTTTTTTTTTTTTGGTAACAGTAGCCAAAAAAATTTACGGATTAATCGACGTAAATAAATCTCAAAAACAATCGAAGATGACTGTTTACAGGCTTGGTCTATTCAGAGAGGTCTCATTTGGGAAGAGAATATTTTCTGAGAATGCTATCACACTGTAATAATAATAATAATAATAATAATAATAATAATAATAATAATAATAATAATAATAATAATAATAATAATAATAATAATAAAATTTATTATTATTATTATTATTATAGTAAGTGAAACTCTTGGGGTGGTGGGACGTTTAACTTCAGATTATTTCTGGTTTGTCTTCTTCCTTTGATATATAAATTTCAGAACTGATATTAACTGCGGAATTATCATTGTATTTCTCACGAAAGCATAATGGTCTAACATACAAACACGCAGTATAATAATAATAATAATGATTAATAATAATAATAGTACATTCTCCTTTTTGATACTGCTCTGTCCATCGTTCCGTAAGCTCTCTCTCTCTCTCTCTCTCTCATGACGCCAGTGGATCCTTTATAGGTAAATTTTAATCAGGGAGATTTCAGGTAATCTATATCGTGGTTCCTTGGAGGTTAGGCTACTTATGTCCCAATTTCTTGTGTGAGTTGTGTGGTTCAGTTGGGAACGCCCTTGCCTTTCAATTGATAGACCTGGGTTCGATCTTGAGGCGAGTCAGAGATTTATTTCTTCTCCACACTTGAGTTTGCGTCGAATACTTCTATCTCATTCACTCAGAAGGGATCATCCGAATGAAATGCCGTCATCTGGGTCACTTCTGAATCTGAAAATTGTCTTGAGGTGTCAGGGATTCTGTTGTTGCCCTTAAAACAATACGAAAAACTGCTTATCTGTTATTCTGTCTAGAGCAGTACAGTCTATGAGCCTGCACTTATGCACCCCCTCCCACCCTCCCTCCCCTACTCCCCTCCCGCTTTTTTTCCTAAATGGACTGGTTCTTGGGTGTGATTCGGAGTACAAGGCATTAGAAGGGGGAAGTCCCTCTCTGGAGGAGGTGGTACCTTTTAGGACGATGTTTCCTTTTGGAGGAGGTGGTACCTTTTAGGACGATGTTTCCTTTTGGAGGAGTGGTACCCTTTTACAGGAGGTTCCCTTTTGGAGGAGTTTGTACCCTTTTGTAGGTTCCCTTTGGAAGGAGGTTCCCTATTGGAGGAGGTGGTACCGTTTTGTAGGTTCCCTTTTGAAGAAGGTTCTCTATTGGAGGAGTTGGCACCCTTTTGCAAGTTCTTTTTTTGTAGGAGGTTCCCTATTGGAGGAGGTGGTAACCTTTTGTAGGTTCCCTTTTGAAAGAGGTTCCCCATTGGAGGAGGTGGTACTTTTTGCAGGTTCCCTTTTAAAGGAATTGGTAACCTTTTGTAAGTTCCCTTTTGAAGGATGTTCCCTATTGGAGGAGGTGGTACCCTTTTGCAGGTTCCCTATTGGAGGAGGTGGTACCCTTTTGCAGGTTCCCTATTGGAGGAGGTGGTGCCCTTTTGCAGGTTCCCTTTTGGAGGAGGTTCCCTATTGGAGGAGGTGGTACCCTTTTGCAGGTTCCCTTTTGGAGGAGTTTCCCTATTGGAGGAGGTGGTACCCTTTTGCAGGTTCCCTTTTGGAGGAGGTTCCCTATTGGAGGAGGTGGTACCCTTTTGCAGGTTCCCTTTTGGAGGAGGTTCCCTATTGGAGGAGGTGGTACCCTTTTGCAGGTTCCCTTTTGGAGGAGTTTCCTTATTGGAGGAGGTGGTACCCTTTTGCAGGTTCCCTTTTGGAGGAGTTTCCCTATTGGAGGAGGTGGTACCCTTTTGCAGGTTCCCTTTTGGAGGAGTTTCCCTATTGGAGGAGGTGGTACCCTTTTGCAGGTTCCCTTTTGGAAGGAGTTTCCTTATTATTGGAGGAGGTGAAGGTTACCCGTTTTGCAGGTTTCCCTTTTGGGATGGAGTTTCCCTATTGGAGGGTAGGTGGGTGGTAACCCTTTGGTTTGCAGGTTCCCTTTTTGGTGAGGAGTTTCCCTATTGGAGGAGGTCGGTTTGGCCCTACCCTTTTGCAAGGGTTTCCCTTTTCTTTTGGGAAGGGAGTAGGTACCCCTTTTGAAGGAGTTTCCCTATTGGAGGAGGTGGTACCCTTTTGCAGGTTCCCTTTTGGAGGAGTTGGTACCCTTTTGAAGGAATTTCCCTATTGGAGGAGGTGGTATCCTTTTGCAGGTTCCCTTTTGGAGGAGTTGGTACCCTTTTGAAGGAGGTTCCCTATAGGAGGAGGTGGTACCCTTTTGCAGGTTCCCTTTTGGAGGAGTTTCCCGTCCGATTTAAGGAGGTGGGGTGTATCCTTTTGTTGCAGGTTTCCCTTTTGGAGGAGTTTGGTACCCTTTTTGGGAGGATGGTTCCCTAACAGGAGGAGTTTGGTACCCACTTTTGTCAGGTTCCCTTTTTGAAGGTATGGTTCCATCCCTATCAGGAGGATGGTGGTACCCTTTTGCAGGTTCCCTTTTGGAGGAAGTGCTACCCTTTTGGATGATGGTTACTTTTGGAGGAGGTGGTTCTATTTTGGAAGTAGAGGTTCCATTTTGGAGGAGGTGGTACCTTTTTGGAGGACGTTTACTTTAGGGGGAGGTCTTTCTCTTTTGGAGGAGGTGGTTCCCTTTTGGAGGAGGTTCCCTTTTGGAGGAGGTGGTTCCCTTTTGGAGGAGGCTCCCCTTTGGAGAACGTGGTACTAGTAGTACTCTTCCGTCTGGCTGACTCGAAGTCAAACGCACACTTCGAAAACTCACCGAGGCTTATTTCTATTTTCCGGATGGATAAGCACAGGCGGTGAATTTACCCTAAGAGCAGAAGTGCAATTTAATTATGGGGTTCAACCCGCTGAGATCCTCGGCTCTTCATCAAGGATCCTGTATATAACGACTTGGGCCGTTCCTAGACGATGCGAAGATGGGCCAGTCTCCCGGAGGATGAAAGAAGCTTCAACCAGACTGTCAGTCTGTCTGTGGTTGTTTGTATTTTTTTTTTTTCAATATCGTGATTTTAGTAACCTTGAACATAACGACTCCAATATATATATATATATATATATATATTATATATATATATATATATAGGTATATGTATATGTATATATATATGTTTATATATGAATATATATTATAATTACTATATATATACATAATATTATTTATTTTTACTATTACCATTACATTGTATATATAATATATATATATATATACATATAGATACTATTAATATATATTTATATATATATATATTTTATATCTAGGATTATATAGTTATATATACGCGCAATATCTAATACATACCATATTATATATATATATATATATATTATATATATATATATATATATAATAGGTTTATATATACGCGCATATATCTACATACATATATATAAATATATATATAGATGTATATATATATATATATATATATAGGTTTAATACGCGCATATAATATACATACATATATAGATATTATATATCTATATAATATATAAATATAGGTTATATATACGCGATCGCAGTATATTATACATACATATATATATATACATATATAATAGAAACATATTATATATATATATATATATATATAATGTATGTATATTATATATACAATATACATATATATGATATAGACATATATATTATATATTATATTATATATAAAAATATACATATACATACATACACATACTGATATGTATATATATGTGATATATTTGTGTATATATTTAAATACGCATAAAATATACGAGTATATATATATATATATGTATATATATATATATATATATATATTATATATATATATAGATATTATATATATATATATATATATATATATATATATATATATATATATATATGAAACACAAGCTCATTCACTGATGAAGGGAATTCAACATTTCATGTCGTGGAATCAAGGTCCCAAAGTCAAGATTATCTTCAAAGGTGAAGGAAGATTATTAATTATAGAGATTTGCCACTGGCGGGTCACTGATATTCATAAACATTTTTGAATATATATATATATATATTTTTTTTTTTCGTCCATGTAACAAAGAAAAAGCAAACAACCGAACTAACGCATGAGCCATTTCCGACTGGCTGGGGTTCCTGGAAAAATATTCTGCCCCACTTATTTGGGACCAGCCTCAGTAAGGATTTTTTGCAATAGGAGCCTCAGTAGATCAAGCGAAAATGCGAGGCTTTACTACTCCAAAACAATTCTACTTCTAGTTTGATAGTTTTACTGACATTTTTATCTGTTCATTTATTAATTCGTTAATTTACTTTCCTTAAACAATGACTGATCTCTTCATTCTGTATTTCTTAGTATCTTCTGTTACTCCTTTCAAATGGAGACCATATGTGAAGGAAGGTTGAATTTCAAGTCGCGGTCCCTGTGGGGTTGTTGCATATGAATAGGAGTTATCTTCTGAATGATAATAATAATAATAATAATAATAATAATAATAATAATAATAATAATAATAATAATAATAATAATAATAATAATAATAATAATAATAATAATAATAATAATAATGTTCACTAAGCGAATATATAATTATATGCAAAAACCCCATTTCAGACATACCTGCTTTTAATAGAAAATTAAAATTCATACATTTACATATTTTATTTGTTTATTTATTTAATCATTAGGATATTGGGAATTTTTTCAGGCCGATATAAGTTTGGTCTTTAAAAAAAATCAGTTTTTCTGTTTTTGTTATATGTCCGCACAATTAACCTAAAAGGATTAGTTAATGTGATTTGGCAAGATGATTTATGTCATCTTGCTCAATTAAGTGGAATTTAATGTACACATCCGAACTGTGATGTGGATCCACGTTGATGATATAATTTCCAAAACATCTTATACGTTGCGATGTAGATATTGTTTTAAAAAATAGTAATTCCTATGTAATAAAAATTCTGTACAGTGTTGTTTGTATCACCACTGAAAGTTAAACATATAACGTATTTTCCTTGCTGTCATAAATAGTAGGCCCATGTTAGCATCACTTAACGAAGATACTGTAAGGAAACGGAGGATCATGCGCTCCTGCGCTCATGAGCAAACCCGGTGAGACACGTAACCTTCCGGACTCAAAGGCCTAAGCCTTGCCTCCCGAAGTGGCTTTGAAAGTCGGAGTTACTCAACAGCGGTGAACGACGGAGTTATTTGCAAAACGGGATGCGGCGACCCTTGGCCTAGTGAATGGTTTATCTCCAGTTTTACACGTCGCCCTCGAGAGGGAGCGTCTTCATACCTAATAATAGAGAAGGACAGGTCGCGGATGGCGGTGGCCATCGCGATATAGAACGGGACAGCGCAAAATGTGATAAGCTGGCAAACCGGTTGTGATTTCATCTCGTCGTCAATACGGCTCCGTCGTTAACTTGGCGACGGAAAAATGAGGATGATGAAATTGTGATGGAAGAAGCTGTAGGACCTAACGACGGCTCCATAAGAAGCGTTCGGGTACGTGCTGCAGATCGTTTTCGGGTACCAGTATGAGGACGGTTCCTGGT
The DNA here is from genome assembly GCF_015104395.2 of Macrobrachium nipponense. NCBI lineage: Eukaryota > Metazoa > Arthropoda > Malacostraca > Decapoda > Palaemonidae > Macrobrachium > Macrobrachium nipponense. The sequence goes on from NC_061107.1 coordinate 86,660,016, forward strand.
GTAAATATAGCACTTGCTCCTCCGTACACGGGCATGGAGGTTATTACGCTCGGGGAATCTGTTGGGACATGCAAGGAGGCTCGCAGCCTCTGCCCTGTGACTTGAAAGTATTTTGGGCAAATACATCTCGAATGATCTGGTGAAGAGTGTTACGCAAATGGGACCTAGGAACAGCGGAAGAATTCAGGAGCACTTGTTTCTGCCACCTAACTGGTGAATGCTTCTCCCAGTGAGGGGTTTGTGTAAGTAAGAAGAAATGGACCCAAGGAATCATGATACTGGTTATCAAGAAAGGATAAATTTGCTTGATTAGTACCAACGCACAGGTATTTATTCAAATGCATATCCAAATGCATATCCAAATGCATATGGCTTTTTTTATATATATGTATATGAGGTGTGTTACAAGCCGCCGCGGCACTCCCAGTGTGTTTACATTTCCATTTAAATGGAGGCGAAGATAAAAGGGTCCTAGCATCGTCCTATTTTTGGGATAAGCGGGGCTTCCTTTAAGGACATCTTAAGATTAAAATAAAATCTTACAGGTTTATCCTACTCGTCAGTCATGCTCGCTCAATGACGATGAACACCGGCAGTGTAAATTAGGAGTTTTGCTTGTTTTCTGAATTCCTCCTGTTGCACATTCAAAAAACTGTTTCCTCTTGATCTTCCTTTCAGCTCTGCATGACCTCATAGGTCCCAGCGCTTGACGTTTGGCCTAAATTCCGTAGCCTGTTCTGTTCTATTCTTCCCTTTTATGGATGCCGAGAATTAATTGCTCCCGTTGGGTACTGTGACCATAGAAAATGAGAATAAATCTTGCTGCCTATTAGCAAGGGACCTCTGGGTATGCAAATATTCACGTGTCGCTTTAAAGCTTTTAGGTCCTACACCCGTCATTTAGTGTTGGGCCAATCCACTGTAGGACAATGATCCCAAACCAAATAATAATAACAATAACAATAATAATAATAATAATAATAATAATAATAATAATAATAATAATAATAATAATAATAATAATAATAATAATAATAATAATACAGCCAACTAAGAGGGGAAGACAACCACCCAGAAATTCCTGAAGCCGAACCAAGTAAGAGACTCTGGGAAAACATATGGAGCAATCCGGTATCACACAACAAACATGCAACATGGCTCCAGAAAGTCAAGGAAGAAGAAACAGGAAGAATAAAACAAAGATCACAGACATCACGACAGACACAGTCAGACACCAACTAAAGAAAACAAAAATGGCCAAACCTGGAAAGCCCCGCCCAGGTCCCGATGAAGTCCATGGATACTGGCTCAAAAACTTCAAGGCCCTACACCCACGAATAGCAGAACAACTCCAGCATTGTATCTCAAATCACCAAGCACCCAAATGGATGACCACAGGAAGAACATCCTTGGTACAAAAAGACAAGAGTAAGGGAAATATAGCCA
>NC_061107.1:86666461-86683961 GCF_015104395.2 Macrobrachium nipponense
CCTTGTGCCAGCACAGGCTCTTGCTCGTAGAGCAGCCCGTATAAACAGAGCAGTTGTTGTTGTTTAAGATTAAGCTGGCCTTGTGCCAGCACGGGCTCTTGCTCACAGAGCAGCCCGTAAGCAGAGCAGCCCGTAGGCATGCGTTTTGTGATGTCATGAGGACGGAAAGGTAGTACAGTTACCAAAGACCTAGTTTTAAGTATTTACAAAGGACCATAGTGAAAATAAAATAAGACAAATAAATAAATATGTTAACAACAGAAATTATATCATAAGTTGAAAATATGTTATTATATAAACATTATACATAAATGTATATTAATTACACATATGCTTAATTTACTGAATGTCATTGTGCTCTCCTGTCCGCGTGTGGCGGTCTCGTTCCACGCGGTTGAGGGACTGCCTCCTACACAAGGGCAAGGATCTTTCTGCCTCGCGTTGGATGTTAAGGTTGGGGAGTTGCATGGCGATGCTGACGCTTATGATATCAATAAACGGTTGTAGTTGCTTTCCTTGTCCATTATTTTGGTGTTTGTGGGAAGTTGTTGTAACGATGGTTTTTTTTATTGTGGGTATCTACAAAGTGCTGGTGAATGGCGCCTTGGTTTCTATGGGCCTGCACGCATCGTTTCAGTGTAGTGGTTGTGTGTCCGATATAGCATTTTTGGGGGACTGACACTTCTCGTCAGCGCAGACAAACTTGTATACTATATCAGATTGAACCTCTTCCTCCATCGATGGAGCCGTACTATTTTTCATTACCAGTGAGGCTGTAAGGTTCGGCTTGCAGTAAATTCTTGGTGTTATTTTGTTATATGGCGCTAGGGGGTTGGTTCCTCTCCGCGGTATACCAAGGATGGCTTTCCTTTCATCTTTGTGGTGTTTGTTGTGTGATATCAAATGGTATATCACTATTGCTTTGTCTTTATTTTGTGTGTTGTCCCTCAGGGTTGGGTTATGGAAATCCTCTAATCTCTTTTTGACCACTTGCTGGATCATGTCATCTGGGTAGCCGTTATTTGTGAGCAGTTGTTGAACTCTGTTGATTTCCTCGTTTGTCGCTTTCCATGTTGAACAGTGTGTTATGGCGCGTTTTATGTATGCATTTACCACAGATTTTAGTGATGATTTTAGCGAGAACGTTGAAGGAATGTACAGCGTTATAATTTCGTTCAATTTCTTTGCCACTTTATACATGGGGGATGTCATTTGAGATATAATGGGCCGTAGCAGGTTTCCCTGTTTGTGGATCTTGACTGTGCCGTAGCAGTATCCAGGAGCAAAGTCTCCGATGATTTTTGGAAAGCTTACTGTTCTCTGTTCTTTGTTCGCTTTTTCTGTTAGTCTAATAATTTTCTTTTTGAGGTCATTTGTTGGGTCTTTTTCAAGTGGCTAATACTTATTCCCATCACTTAGAATATTATCCATTTTGGTGTTGTATTCAGAATATTATCCATTTTGGTGTTGTATTCATCACTATTCATTATGACGTACACTGCGTATACACTAAAAAGACAGATGCTGGGAGATGCTGAAATGCAAGAGGAGAATGCCTTGATGCATATAAACGATCTGTGGTAAATGCATAAAAAAACGCGCCATAACACACTGTTCAACGTGGAAAGCGACTAACGAGGAAATCAACAGAGTTCAACAACTGCTCACAAATAACGGCTACCCAGATGACTTGATCCAGCAAGTGGTCAAAAAGAGATTAGAGGATTTCCATAACCCGATCCCGAGGGACAACGCACAAGATAAAGACAAAGAAATAGTGATATACCATCAGATATCATACAATTAACACCATGAAGATGAAAGGAAAGCCATCCTTGATATACTGTGAAGAGGAACCAACCCCCTAGCGCCATATAACAAAATAACATAAAGAATTTACTGCAAACCGAACCTTACGGCCTCACTAATAATGAAAAATAGTACGGCCCATCGACGGAGGAAGAGGCTCAGTCTGATATAGTATACAAGTTTGTCTGTGCTGACGAGAAGTGTCAGTCCCCCAAAAATGCTATATCGGACACACAAACACCACACTGAAACGACGCATGCAGGCCCATAGAAACCAAGGCGCCATTCACCAGCACTTTGTAGATACCCACTATAAAAAAAACCCCCATCGTTACAAGAACTTCTCATAAACACCAAAATAATACACAAGGAAGGCAACTACAACCGTTTATTGATATCAGAAGCAGTCAGCATCGCCATGCAACTCCCCAACCTTAACATTCAACTCGAGGCAGAAAGATCCTTGTCCTGCGTGGAACGAGACCGCCACACGCGGAGAGGAGCCCACAAGGGCATTCAGTAAATTAAACATATGTGTAATTAATATATGTTTATGTATAATGTGTATATAATAACTTATTTTCAACTCATGATATAATTTCTGTTGTTAACATATTTATTTATCTTATTTTATTTACTTAAAACTAGGTCTTTAGCAACTGTACTACCTTTCCGTCCTCATGACGTCACAAAACGCATGCAGGTTCATATTTGTAACTACGGGCTACTCTAGGAGCAAGAGCCCGTGCTGGCATAAGGCCAGCTTAATCGCAAACAACAACAGCATATTTATATCAGTACGCTTGATATCGTCATTACGTATAGGTTAACTAAAGCTGTCGCGTGTAAAATTACTGGAGTAAATGGAAGAACCCCATTATGCGTCCATAGTAACCTGTACAATGAAGTGAAGAAATTAATTAGAAAATATGAAGCAATTTAAAAAAAGCTGGAATGTTGTATCAGTGAAGAATTGTGCCCTAAAAGTATATATATATATATATATATATATATATATATATATATATATATATATATATATATATATATATATATATATATATATATATATATATAGTAAGTGTATTGCCAATTTCCCATAAGTGTAATGTTACTTTTTCACGATTGCTTTGCTATTATTAAGAACAGGATATTATGAAGGCATAACGTGAAATGTTAGGGTGCTGTCAAACAAAAAGGGAAAAAGGAAAAAATCAAACATAAAAAAAAATCAGGCCTGTGGTGTCTCGGATTCAAGACACGCACATTCAATTTCGTGTTTTCATGCCTCCTTATGCACGAAAGGTGTTAACGTACAATCCTGTGTTCACAAGTTTTGTGACGTCGGATTTCCAGGAGCCAAAATCTCCGGGATTATCGCATAAACCTGTTTGGTTGCCGGCCAACACATCTTATTACATTTCTCATCTCTCTCTCTCTCTCTCTCTCTTCGTCGGCCTTTGGCTTCGCTTAACGCGTGTGAGCATCCAAGAGTGGCGAGATGCTTGCAAGATGCAGCATCGCTTGCAGATGATCTCCGAACCTCGACACTCATCTGGGCTACTGTAACGGAGAGAGTAATATCGGCTTCGAATATAAAACCCACCAATTTCTGGGCGCGTAATTGAGGAGTGAATGGAACTAATTGTGAGGCGGGAGAACACGTTTTGCTTCCACTTATTTTGGCTTTATTTACGCAGACAAATAATTGCCCTTTGCTGCTGATCGTTTTGATGAAAATAGGGAGATGATTCTTCTTCCTTGTATACCTAAATGATGGAAATGACATGTGATTCAGGGGAACGGTGTTATATATATATATACTATATTAAACTTGATTACTTGCATAATTGCTCTGTGCATCAATACAACTAATAACAGGACCTCATTTAAACAGGATGGTATCTAGCGGAGATATTTATTCGAAAAAGTTTACAGCCATCAGACGATGAGGACAGAAGTCCTTAAAGCTTATAACTTTTCTGCTTAAAAATCTCCGTCAGACACCATCCTATTTAAGTAAGGTCGTGTTATTAAATATATATATATATATATGTGTGTGTGTGTGTGTAAATATATATGGTGGTCTGGTCATGTCGAAGGAATGACGGGTAATAGGCTGAATTCAGAAATGTTTATAAGAAGAAGACCGCCTAAAAAGGGCTGGACAGATAGCTTCAAGTGAGAGGAAAGGCCTTAATATCTTGGATAATTTGTGGAGTACACACACACACACACACACACACACACACACACACACACACATATATATATATATATATATATATATATGTGTGTGTGTGTGTGTGTGTGTACTCCACAAATTATCCAAGATATTAAGGCCTTTCCTCTCACTTGAAGCTATCTGTCCAGCCCTTTTTAAGCGGTCTTCTTCTTATAAACATTTCTGAATTCAGCCTATTACCCGTCATTCCTTCGACATGACCAGACCACCATATATACACACACACACACATTTACACACACACACACACACTACACACACACACACACATATATATATATATATTTAATACAAGACCTTACTTAAATAGGATGGTGTCTGACGGAGATTTTTAAGCAGAAAAGTTATAAGCTTTAAGGACTTCTGTCCTCATCGTCTGATGGCTGTAAACTTTTTCGAATAAATATCTCCGCTAGATACCATCCTGTTTAAATGAGGTCCTGTTATTAGTTGTATTGATGCACAGAGCAATTATGCAAGTAATCAAGTTTAATATAGCATATATATATATATATATATATATATATATATATATATATATATATATATATATATATATGTATTGATATACATGTATATATTTTTAAAGCTTTTTTTTTATCTATGCCTGTCTGTAAAGAACCTTGGGCTTACTTCTCCTCCCTGATACGGTCGAATTCCTTCAAGGTTTGTTTACCGTCGTGCAAATACCGTCTTATGTTTACGTAATCCGGAGATACTAGACAAGGTTCACTTCAGAACCTTATTGGTAAGATAATCAATTTGACTCGGCGAGTAAAAGTCGCTTTTAGGAATCCCCTTTTCATAGATATTCCATTCGACAGAGGATTAGTCTCGAGTCGATCTGTGACCACGTGACCATCTCCGCAAAGGTCAGGAAGATCAGGGAGGCGCCCTGATAATTTTTTTTTTCTGAAGGCTGCAGCATTAGATGGAACATAAATATCATGAACGTTTTGCTTACCGTAGTTTATTGCCTGGAGACAGCAACCGAATGACTTCGAAATATTCGAGAGGAATATTTTCATGAAGATTTCATTGTAAAGTTTAAGTGAAGTTCGGTTCCAAAAAGCAACGATCCCTTAGGATCTATTGTCTTAAACTTGTGCTCGGAATCACTCCGGATTTAGTAGTATCGGTGAGTATCTAGGAAAAAGTTAAGTATATCTTAGTTTTACCAGACTACTGAGCTGATTAACAGCTCTCCTAAGGCTGGCCCGAAGGATTAGATATTTTTACGTGGCTAGAAACCAGTTGGTTACATAGCAACGGGACCTATAGCTTATTGTGGTTTCCGAACCACATTATATCGAGAAATGAATTTCGATCACCAGAAATAAATTCCTCTGGTTTCCGCGTTGGCCGAGCCGAGAATCGAACTTCGGACTACCGGATTGGCAGCCAAGCGCGAAATCCACTCGTCCAACGAGGAGCTAGTATCTAGGGAAACGAGGATCTTTTTCAAAAGTTATAATGAACAATTTGTAAGTCATTCCTTTTACAGATTTATTTACTTAAGGAAACATAACTATTCTATCAACATCCCCCTTCTATTTAATCAGTACTGGCCAAGCAGAAACTTGATCGGTTTTGCTCTTTCGTTTAAGTGTTTCTGAAAATGTTAAATTTGAGTATAATACATCTACTGATTTTTGGCTGCATTGTTCTTTTCAGAAGTATTTTATGACTTGGTCTTGGGAGTTACTTTTGCAGATATCTCGCAAGGCGTGTTTTATCAGCATAAAATACTATAATCCAGGACAGTTTTTTTTTTTAATTATGGAGTACAAGCGAAGTTGCAGAACGTGAAATCTATTTTGTTCTTGTTAGAGATAACGAAGTTATAAAAAAATCATCATGAAATATGACACTAATATACTCCAAGACAGTGATAAATTGTTCACAGAGCTGTTTTGTTTCGTAGAGTTTTTTTTATGTTATAGTTCAATTTCCTTCACTCGCATCTTATTTTTCTTTTTGGATTGGAAGGCCAGAGACCAGACAGGTCACTGTGATTACTCATTCTATGTAAAACAGGTCTTCTGTTTTATCTTTTTATTAATGATAAATGATAAATACACACACACACACACATATATATATATGTATATATATATATATATATATATATATATATATATATATATATATATATATATATATTTCTAGAATATGTGCGTGGATTAAGGATATATTATTACAACATTATCCTCACTTATCTAGATTCCTTATTCTTTCCTAGTGATATCTGTGATCATTAGGGTGATATTAACTAGACATTATTTGCATAACTCGAAATGTAGTGAATTTTTGGAGAAAATAAAGCCACTTGATCGACAGTAAACAAAGTCACCGGAAAAACACTATCATAATCTAGTTTGTGACCAGAAGCTCTAGACTTGAATGGAAATGACGGACATTTTAATTTTATGTCTCTGCTTATCTCTCTCCAATTGGCAAGAGATTAGCGCTACTGCGATAAGCGAGTATCACTTTTAAGGTTAGATAATGAATATACTATTAGGCAGCCTCTTTTTTTTTCTCTCGTGATGTCATTTGGACTTGAGAAAAAAAAAGTTTATAGACTGAGCTGGCTGTGAATGCAAATGAGGGTCTTGTAATGAAATTGTTAGGTGTTGCCACCTGAGGCCGGCGTTGGTTTAGCTTTCACTTCATTGACGGTTTATGCAGTTTTTATTTATTTATTTATTTATTTTTAGCTGATAGGTAAGATGGGTGAAAGAAGAGTGAGGGCAGTTAGCTAGCTAACTTCTTGGGGGAATGTTTGCTCATCAGTTCTCTCTCTTGATTGACTACTTCTTCTTTACTCTCGTTGCTGCTTCAGTGTTCGCTGCGAGAATGTGCTGAGTTTTTGTCGTGCTGCAGCGCCCATTTTTAATTTCGTAGCCTTACGCGAACTTTCGGGATAAAACCGTTTGGTGAACATGATTGTTTTCAATTCTCATATAACATTTTCAAATCACTCAGAATTTGGTCTTCTCTAGGGCCGTAAATGACGTTGAAATATAAAAACAGTTCTTCGTTCAAACTTGACGAGCGTTAGTCTGGTTAGGTCTTCTCTAGACCCATATCATGGCCTCCTAAATGGTATTAGGATAAGCACAGTTCTTCGTTCAAGCTTGGCGAGCGTCGGTCTAGTTTTGTCTTCTCTAGGCCTATACCTTGACATCCTTAATGAAGTTGAAATGTAAACAGTTCATTGACGAAAATTGACCAAGTTAGTCTAGTTCCTGTGCTTCCCCAAGTAACCAGAAACTTCTCAAGCAGTACCAGCATGCATGTCCCAACCTTGACTTGCTAGCTGCGTATGGAATGTTCCAGGTAATTGACTTCTTTCGTGACAGAGAATGGAAGACGCCCTTCTCGTCGTGGTGGTTTGATCTGTATCGCAGAGACTTTGAGGCTACAGAAGAAAGATCAACGAATCCATTTGGGCGAACGGACGAGGATCCAAGGTTACATTTACAGAGAAATAATCCCACATTAAGGGTTGGCTATAGTTGATTCACATCAGCTGTGCATTTGATGTCTAGGCCAGTCCCTTATGAAGCTTCTAATTGGCTGTTGATAGGCAAATCACAGCATGTGCCACCTCTCCTGAGGGATACTTTTGAAAGACGTATCCCTGAGGAAAGGTGGAACAGACAAATTGCCTATGTGAACTCTCGAGAGAGACTGAGAGTTTTCAGCCCTGTGATTGGCTTATAAACAGCCAATCAGGAGCGTCGTAAGGGACTGGCCTAGACATCAGATGCACGGTTGATGTGTATCTACTATAGTATGAGCAGGGATCCGTGCTTACAGATATTCTACAACTACAATAAAAGCATCTTTCACATAGAACAGTTCAACGAAAGTACTGATCTCACTTTCATTTGATCCTCGTAGGGGGATTGAGCCGTCAGAGTACCCCACGCAGTGCGATTTATATGCATTACCCAAGAGCAGATATAGCCAGACTATACATAACACGAAGGGAAGGAGGGAGAAGCCTACTAAGCCTATATAGAGCACTTAGGCAGTACCTGAAAGCGGCAAAATAAGTAGAATGTACTGATATACCTATATATATATACATATATACATATACATACACACACACACACACACACACACACATATATATATATATATATATATATATATATATATACACATTTATACATACATATATATATATATATATATATATATATATATATATATATATATAGTATATATATATAATATATGTATATTTATATATATATATATATATATTTATATATATATATATATATATATATATATATATATATATATATATAATCTATTACCATCATAATCCTTGAAAATTAAGCCGGTTTTAGCATTAATTAAATATCAATATAATTCCCTATTACTGCAGACACCATCGCTGGTTAGATGTTGTTACCTTTATAAACTTTTACTGACATGATTTACGAAAGGTGAATTCTAAATACCTAGTTGACTTTAAAAAGTAAGCCATAAATCTCTCTCTCTCTCTCTCTCTCTCTCTCTCTCTCTCTCTCTCTCTCTCTCTCTCTCTCTACTCTCTCTCTCTCAGCGTCCTGCAAAGCCTCTTGAGAGGGAAAGAGAGAATATTGATATCTTTGTTAGCATTATTGAACCATTTTTTGATAACTCTTGTTAACATTTTCTCATTGTTTTCGCTGTCGTGATTTTAACATTTTTGCTGTTAATCGATGAATAGACAAACACAGGTTAGAAGGCAAATGGTAATCCGAAAATGTTTTTCGTTCGAGCTGGCTTTTTTAGAGTAACGGTTAAATTAAAGCTCGCACCACAAGGAGATTCTCAAGTCTTACTTTACTGTTTGCAGACCCTTTGGGAGTATTTGCAATACGCTACTTGCCTTGTAACTTCATATACGTTGATCATCGTCCTTTTCTCTTCATTTCCGTATATAACACCAGTTAAAATCCAGCGTTTTGAAGAAGAAGGGTTCATGTAGACCAACGCATCAAACAGATTCCCCTTGACACTACTGTCTTGTTTAAGAAAAGACTGCCCTCCAGTCTTATTTGGTAGATTAACTGCTTTTACTGGTCCTCATTAATAGCAGCAATCTAGATATAAAAGTTGCAGGGTCCGGTTTAGTTCCTCTCTGGCAGACTTCTTCTTGCAACAACAGTGAATGAATGCAACATTTTTGGAAGGGGACGTGACCCAACATTTTTACGCTTGACTGCTTGCGTTCAGCCATCTTACGACATACGAGTAGACTATTTCTTTCTTTATTTATTTATTTTTTTTCGTATATCTTGTTACAAACAGGCTCTCCTTTTCTAACGCGTTTCATTAAATGAGGTGAAACGTGGTTCCTTGCTAACTTTTTTTTTTTTTTTTTTTTTTAAACCAAGGAGAGGACTCGCAAATGATATATAGGCCTATACGAGACGCCAGCGTGATTAATAGCAGATAAGGGTGAAAGATGAGAGTTTCTTGCCCCGACAATAGACTTATGTTCATCTTTGTCATTTTGCCGTGATTGGAATAATACTAACCGCAGTATAAAATGTGAGGCAGTACAAATTGCGTATGGAAGTAAGTTACTTTTCAAGGGTTAAATATAGCCACAGTAAATAAGTCTCACGTTTTCTTCCTCAAGTTTAAAATCAAGTTTAAAATCTAGTTAGCGTTGCCCTGTTTTTTTTTTCGAAATATTAAGTGGCGAAAATGATTTAGCTTCTGTTAAAAAAGGATAAGCGAACGGATTTTCTTCACATATAAAAAAAAAATGCAAATTTAGCCTCAGTTAAAAGGGATGAACGAACGAATATTCTTCAAATCTAAAATAAAAAAATTGCAACAAACCAAATGATTTTTTTTCAAATCTCACATAAAAATTGCAATTTTAGCTTCAGTTTACAGGGATAAACCAACGAATTTTCTTCAAATCTAACATGAAAAAAACTTTAATAAACGAGCGAATTTTCTTCAAATCTAACATGAAAAATGTAATTTAGCAATGAACGAACGAATTTTATTCAATTCTAACATAAAAAAAATGCAAATTTAGCTTCAGTTAAAAGGGAATTTTCCTATAATCTAGCACAAATAAAAAATTGTAAACTTTATCTGGGGAGAGTAATTGAAGACACTCTGTCAGAACCTGGATTATATACCCTCTTTTTTTTCTGTACTCTCCGATGGATCCGACTTAAAAATCGTCGGTGTTTATGGCAGGAATCAAATTTACAATCTCTAATGATCTGTTTGAAGCGCAGCTTACGTGTATACTTGTCACTTTGATGAAATGCTTCCATGTTAACAGCTCCATGTATAAACCTTGGTGGTGGTGAAGGAATCCTGTATAATCAAGGAAAATTGGGTCTTAAATATATCATCGGTAGACGTCGTCAGATGTATCAAGTAGTGTTTATTCATTCTAAAGTCTTTCACTTCTGCATTATTCATTAAATTTGCGTCTTTTTCTTGTGGTCGCTATGATTTAAACGTGTAGGAATCATTATTATTTTTTGCTTTTTTGTAAGAAATTTCTTTGCAAACTTCTGACCAAGTAGCTTGTCACATACGCTTATTTTTCGTCACGAATAATAGTAATAATAATAATAATAATAATAATAATAAAATAATAATAATAATAATAAGAATAATAATAATAATGTATAATAATAATAATAGTAATAATAAAATAATAAGTTTTATTGAAAGATATTGCTGCATCAGCTACATTTAACTTGTAAATAGTTTTCTCTATTTTCCTAATAATTGCAATTATCAGAAAAAATAGAGTCGACTATTTACAAGTTAAATGTAGCTGATGCAGGAATCTTTCAATAAAACTTGCTTGAAAGAGGGTCTCCTTCCAGAATAATAATAATAATGATAAATAATACTGATACATTATTAAAAAGGTCTTATTACTTCATATGTATTCAGCTTTGGAGAAACTGAATGGATTTGAATGAACAGGCTTTTTTAATGAAGGTATTATTATTATTATTATTATTATTATTATTATTATTATTATTATTATTATTATTATTATTATTATTATTATTATTATTATTATGTGACCTTTCGTGCGCTTTCGCGGTAAAGTAAAACATATCACAAACATATGTTTGCCTCTTATTGCAGACATATCACAAAACAAGTTAAATGGAAATCCAAGACTTTTTGGTAATCCTAACTATACTCTGTTTTTTTCCATCTGTCCATCCGCCTGTGGTGTTTTTGTATGGTAACACTGCGTCTCGAGCTTTAGATAGCTACATTCAGCTTACATTCAACGATTATAATAATATCCTATTTCGAATATTAACGGTGTAATTCGCACACAGTAAATTATTAAAACACTTTTCAGTTGCAAATGTACATCCAATATCCTTTTATTTACTTAAAAATTACACATAGCGTAACTATCTAAAGCCCGGGACGCAGTGTTACCATACAAAAACACCACAGGCAGATGGACAGATGAAAAAAAACAGAGTATAGTGCTTTATATGAATGTCCATCATTTTGCCAAGGATTCCTTCTCTTCTCGCAGTTGTTGACTTATTTTTGAGATGTCCACAATACATATGCATTAAGTTCTGACGCGTATTTATGACATTTTTCACTGTAGTTTGGACGCACCGATACTTGTGACATGACTGTTGGCCTTCACAGTGAGCTAGTGTAATGCGCTGAGATTCGACTTTGCAACTCGGTTGCTTAATGAATGGCTTAGTAAGCGGTTAGACGCTGCTGGATGAGGCTGAACTCTCACAGACGAAAGCGTTTCTGCCCAGCTCGTTTTGTAACGTGCTCTTTATCATGTTTATTAATTTTGTGTATTATGAATTTTGGTCTCACCATCGAGTCGAAAAAGCTCAATTTTTCATAGAACTGAGAAAATATCGTATAAGTCTACTAGAGTATTTTGCACTGTGCGTATGGCTTCTGATGCTTACAGAAATACTGATAATCCTACATTCTTCACATTTCTTTATTTGAGGAGGCGTCTACAGCTTCTAGGGGTTGTAATCTTCTAGAAAAGCTTGCTTTCAGCAGCGGTAAATTTGATTTATATGATCGTCAAGATATACTAATTGGCTATCTTTCACAAGCTGTAATGCAGTGCAGTCTCCGAGGCTTTGCGACCTTTACGTTCAACTCATTTTGGAAACTCTTAGCACTCGTGTTCTGCCGTGGCCATGGTTCGGCTCAGGAACTGCGATGTCACACTGCTTATCTTCAGCACAGCGAAGTTCACTCTCGTGAAGTTAAGTGAAGAAACCTTGCCTGTGCATCTATTAATCCAGTGAAAGTTTTTCTTCAACTGTTAATCCAATTTCTGGGGATTTTACTTGAGGCTCTTTGGATTCCATGAATTTCCTATATGATTTTTTCTTGATGAAAAGTGGTGAAGGTCTTTGGGCTCCTTTTCTTTGGTTTTCCTTTCACTACAGTGCTGATGAAAATACAACAACGGCAACAACAACAATAAGAATAATGATATACAGGGAACAATCAAGTCCTGATCAATGTAGAAGAAGAAAAAAGAATATTCGTGGGCTTGTTCTTAAAGTATATTTATCAAAACAGTACAAAAGTGTTTAACTCTAGATAAATACTTATGATGTGGGTAAGTAACCGACGAACATAATAGAATTATTTAGTGTTATAATGATTTACTTAAAGAACGTGCAAAGGAAAGGTGTTACTTGTCTCCTGGATAAGGATAATGTGTTCGACTGCCCAAACACGGATCCCTGCACTCAGACATTGGGTGTGTGCGCGCGCGTGTGTGTGTGTATATGTGTGCGTTTGTGTGTGTGTGTAGGTGTGTGTGTGCGCTTGCGTTCAAGAATATTTGCCAAGCGATTTAAGCTCTATTTTTCCTCTTTTGTAAATTATATAGATCAATTTTGGGATCTGAATTTTAATTCCTTCTCAAGATTAATCTAGCATTCAAGTGAGGATTACAAGAAACTTTTGAAGTGTTCATTCTGACCTCATGTCCCTGAGAGTGAAGTCTGACTTTGTGAGGAAAAAATATGGCTATAAGATCTTGTTTTTATGAGGTACAGCCAGATATCATAAATGTTTATCATAATATTATAAATTTGAAGATCACTCTTTCCTTGAGTAGGATTTATGAAGTCATGGTATTTATCATAACCATGATGCCTCACCAGAGTATCGGCTGAGGTACAGTACTGAGGAACCTCTAAGACCTCATATTTCAAAACTGTAAATCAGTTTACAATTCACAAGTAAGTTATATTGCTCTCGTTGAAGGTTTTTAGGCAGTTTAATGTGGATTTCAATATCTCAAGGCTAGCTGTGCTCTACAAAGAAAAAATTAAAGTACAGACACAAACCACCTTTTATAAAGTAGGATTATGGATAAGCTCTCCAGATGGCGTCTCTGTAGCTGATACTATAAAGTCCGAGAGCTTGTGACACCGCTTTTGAGTGTAAGTAGTTGGCCTAGCTAAATTCAGATTTAAGAGGTTCTCAATGTGAGAAGTTGCCCAGATAAATAAAAATTCAAGAAGCCTTGAAGCTTCGTCACGGTTTATGGGCAATGATGCACCGACAGAATTTGAGAGGCTGTGATACCACATCAGTGTACGAGAGGTTTTGATATTGCATACAAATTTGAGAGTTGTGGTGCTTGCTACCTCACTGAGGCTTTGTTGCCACTTCAGAGTTTTAGAGGCTGCGAAAGTTTTAAAGTTTGAGGCTACTACAATCTTGTGATGTTGTGATGCCGTATCACGGTTTGATAGGGTCAACTGTAACTTCAAGTTATAGATAATTGTAGTGACGCAGTGTAGTTTGAGAGGCTATGGTACTATGTCAAATTTGAGTGGTCCTTGATATGTCAGTCTTACAGGCTGTGGTAATGCATCTAAATCTGAAAGGTTTTTGATATTTCAACCTTATAGTCTGAGAGGGTCTTGATATTACAGTCTTACAGGCTTTGGTAATGCATCAAAGTCTGAGAGGCTCTTGTTATTTCAGCCTTACAGGCTGTGTTAATGGATCAAAGTCTGAGAAGCTTTGGTGATACTTCATTTCCTTTCTGTCTCTCTCCGTCTCTCAGAATGATTCTCATATTTCTTTGGCACTTGAATGTCCACATTTTTACCGATAATTACTACTGATAATATTACTGATTATTGCTGCAGTAGACGACATATTATGCAGAACGTAATCCTGATAAGGAGATTATTTTGTGTAATTAATGCTATGTACCCGATCATTCACAGCACGTAATCCTTATAAGGAGCTTATGTTGTGTAATTAATCCTGTAGGGAGTAGTGTCGTCAGTGCAGCGTCCCCACAGCCCCTAGCTGCATCCCTTTTCATTCCTTTTACTGTACCCCCGTTAATATTAATTTTCTTCCACCTTCGCATAACAATTGCTTCACAGTGCAACTGCAAAGTTTTGCTCTTAAATTTCCCTTTCAGCGCGGAATGACCTCACAGGTCCCAGCGCTTGGCTTCTCCAGATCTTATATTCTCATTCAAATGGCATAATTAATGCTAGATAATTAATGGATGCTGTGTATCCAGTGAGAATATTCACGTGGCAATTAAGAGAAATGGTCATGGGTTACCCATTTGCCTTTGCAGTAGAAGCATATCATAGCTATATTATCCTCAAGCCTGCTCCGTTCCCCGTTCTGTCAATATATTTTCCTCAATTGCCAGATTAGACGACGCTATCATCTGCGCGCCTTCGATTAGAATGTATGAATATAAAGGAACTATTTTGGCTTTAAGAGAATTCGCCACCAAAGGCCGCCGCTAACGCTCAGTTATGCTTGTGGGTTCAGTTTTGCCTGCACAGGCTGACTGTGCAATCATAACTGCTCAGGTACAACTGAGTGTTAGTGGCGGCCTTAACGCGTTTTCTTCTTCTTCTTCTTCTTCTTCTCCTTCTGATTATTATTATTATTATTATTATTATTATTATTATTATTATTATTATCATTATTATTATTATTATAATTATTGTCTAAACCAAGGCTACTGCTGTTTCCGAATCGAATTATAAATTATTCATCTACCACCAAGGTAAACTTAGAAAGCTGATGTAGGTACAGAGTCAAAGAACTGACATTTTATATAAAGTAAATTTCAGAAACAAATATAAACTTTGCAGGATCACTTGCTTTAGATTGACCATATAGAAGGATCCAGTTGTCATGCCTTGATTCTGGATTGTAGAATCTTCCCTTTATTATGGACAGAGGCTGAAATTTCCAGAGATGCCTTACGTATAGTGGTCGAATATTCTTTGAGAGTAGCCTGACTTGTGACATTCATCCCATGAGTATTATTTTGTGTGGTATTTTGTAAATACTGTAGTCAGGTAGTTTTTAAATAGTCATAGTGAAGGGGTTGTCAAATTTACTGAGGTCGGTAAAGACTTGATGTATAAACAATTCACTGTTTAACTTTGTTGCTAGAATCTGTTATTTGTTCGGCGGACTCATAGGTAATAGATCTCATTCACGATAGTATTAAACAGGCTAGAATGATTAGGGAAGAGATAATTAACCAAAGATCAAATTCACACAGAGACACTGGAGAGGAATCTCAGTCGAGTATAACCTTTGACCTTATCAAATAAAGAAAATATTTCTTACCGGCAAGGCGGCCCGATGCTGTTTGAAAATTCTCCAATTTACATACGGAGTCAGGCATTCGTAAATAAGAAAATAATTTCTTGGCGATTGTTGTACTTGGAATGTAAGTTCTCTAATTGGATGATTGGATTATTGGTGAAGTATGACAAGTCTTGTTAATGCGAACGTCAGTAACAAAACCCTTCAAATTTCTTTGGGGAAGATATTTTATTATTTGTTAAATATTTTTCCTTCCTTACCCATCTGTTACATGATCTTACAAATTGATTATTATTTGTATTATTATTATTACTATTATTAGTTACTTTTCCCCTTCTTTACCCATTTGTTATATGCTTTTGTAAGTTGCTTGCAAATATTATTATTATTATTATTATTATTATTATTATTATTATTATTATTATTATTATTATATTATTATTATTATTATTATTATTATTATTATTATTATTATTATTATTATTATTATTTACATTTCCATTCCTAACGCATTTATCATGTTGTTTGTTAAATGCTTGTGACGATAGCCGTGAAAAAAGCCCTTTGCTTGCAATGAAATAGCATGATGTTTACCAAAAGTAAGTGAAGTACATTTTGCCCTTGAAATCGTTCAGTCAGACAAAAGTCGTCAGTAAAGAAAGCGCGAAAAAGTGCCGCGTCTTTCTTCACAGGTTGAAGGCGGCCTCTTCAAACTCTACCTCACTGAAGACGTCCCAGCATAATCGTTTAAGATTTAATGCAAATACATTTTACTAGAGTGTGTACGAAAACTGACAACACACGACAAGAGTGGAAATGCTCTGTCATCCTCGTTGCTCTCTGATCCTGAGAGATAACGAATGTGCCCCCCCCCCTCTCATCCCCTCCCCTCTCTCTCTCTCTCTCTCTCTCTCAGCGAGGAACAGACAGTGCTCAGCTCGTTTCTGAATCGGGAATAATTCTGCTGAAAAGATAAATAATTACTTTTGTCAGAGAGATTACGTGTCCGAAACTTGACAACGGTCTGAATTCCCGAGGATTATAGGATCTAATACCCTACAAAAATCTTTTTAAGATCTTTATAATCACGTCGCTCTAACATAGGTCAGACAGACAGATGGACGGCCGACGAAAACGCCCGCGCAATAAAATCTATTCGTGCCAGCAGGTAAAACTCAAGTTTTATTAAAATAATGGAACGGAATACATCTTTTGTTGATTATAAGTTGTATAATTGGCAGCTCCCATATTATACTTTCAAATTTAAATAGTCACTCATTTTAATAGTGATGTTACGTACGTCAGTATTATGTGACTATCAAGATTAGAGTCCTAAGAATATTTATATGAATAAAAAAAGTGGGTAGATAAAGAATAAAAAAAGCTGCAGAAAGAAAAAAATTCTCGTTGAGTATCTTATTTTTGAGTTTTCAACTGTTTTTTTCACTTTGTTTCTTATAGAAGCACAAAAGAGAGAAACAATGGCATTGGGGCATTGATTGCAGTATTATACCTACATACCTTTTCCACTATTGATTTCTAGGCGAACGTCATTCATCATGGTTGATATGGTACTCAGGTAGTATTACAAAATTTAAATGCTTACAGATAACAATAAAGGTAATGACAATATGTTAAGTGGGAATGACTCATTAAAAGATTGTATTACAAAATTTGTCAAGAAAAAATGTGCAGGCTGGCAGTTATATCATATAAGATATTGGCAGTTTTTTTGAGGAATTGGATTGTTTCTATACGTAAGGAGAGTGTTTTGTATTAGGTATAGCATAATGGTTTGTGGGTATC
>NC_061107.1:86688961-86693961 GCF_015104395.2 Macrobrachium nipponense
TGTCTTCCATTTTGTGTTAATTAGTTAAATTTCATCTTAAAACGAATTTACGTGGGATGTAGGCGATGAATAAACATACATAGTCCAATATTTTTTTGTTATTTTGTTTCATCAGAAAATCGAATATTTCGTTCTCATTTTAAAAATGAATTACATACATGGTACACAATCATGAATAGACGTATACAAGCCCATTCTTGTTTCACATTATTTTGTCATAAATATTTATTCTTGTTGAAAACCTGACTTGCATATATGGTTTATAACCACAAATAAACATACATAGGCTTAATCTGTTACGATAGCGTTTGGATTTTCCTTGCCCAAGAAAGTCTCATTATATACATTTCAATGAAATCTACCAGACATTCAGGAATGATTTTGCCACTTCCAGCCTTCATTATACACAATTATTTTTCCTGTGGAAAAGTGGCAAAATTATTTATATATATTAGTCTGGCATCCGTATTAATTATCAGAAACAAGTAGTAAACCCAATATATCATCAATTTAGGTTTAAACACTTTTCAGTTTAATGAAAACAAATTCGGTGTTCTCGATTGGTACATGTTATCTGTCAGCGGACGGACAGCGAACTGGGCCAAAAAAGTTGCCTCCATTCATTAGCGTTGCAGTGCGCATGCGCAGCCGTTTGGCCGGAGGCTCATCGTTCGGGATGAGATTTTTACTCAGGTCTGCGCAGGCGAGAAAAACTTTGCAGGTTGGCCACATTAACGTTCAGTTATAACTGCACAGGCCGACTGTGCAGTTATAACTGAGCAGCCGTAACTGAGCGTTAGTAGCGGGCTTTACGAGTGACATTTCCATAATACGCTAAATTGCGTTTATTTATTTGCTCCCTAAATGTTTGTCTCTCTAACTCCACCCAGAATATTTTTCCCTTAATATCTGACGAAAATATAATTTCCTTCTTACCATGAATGGATATGCCCCTCTCTTTGTCCTAAGTTCATAATTTCTAACCTGTAATGTATGCCTCTCTGTGTGATATAGAAT
Source organism: Macrobrachium nipponense (assembly GCF_015104395.2). NCBI lineage: Eukaryota > Metazoa > Arthropoda > Malacostraca > Decapoda > Palaemonidae > Macrobrachium > Macrobrachium nipponense. Next base: position 86,689,979 of record NC_061107.1, read on the forward strand.
TGTTTGCCATATTTAACTAATCCAAATTGTATATATATATATATTTACTTGACCCAAGAAATTTTCTCTCTGCTAAGTTGAAATATTTGTCGTTTTCCCATTCCACCTCAAATGTTAGTTTCTACCTCACCTGAAATACTATATGTTTCCGTCTCCATTTCCATCGCAACTGAAATATTTATTTCCTGAATAAAGATTTCACGTAAAACATGTATTTCCATCTCTCGTGTCACGTGACGTGCTTGTGTCCATTCCACGTCAGGGAAGTCGTAGATTTTGATTCCTGCTTCCTTCACCTCACCTGGTATGTCTTTCCCTCCTACGTTTCGCGGAATATTTGTAGCACGATCCTAAAACAAGAGCCCGTAGCGGGGTAGCGCCGTCAGTGCACCTTACGTGGTGCACTGTAGGCATTACTCAAGGTTCTTTGCAGCGTGCCTTTGGCCCCAAGTTGCAACCCCCTTCATTCCTTTTAGTGTACCTCCGTTCATATTCTCTTTCTTCCATCTTACTTTCCACCTTTTATCAATTGATTCATAGTGCAAGTGCGAAGTTTTCCTCCTGTTACACCTTTCAAACCTTTTACTGTCAGTTCCTGTTTCAGCGCTGAATGACCTCGTAGGTCCCAGTGCTTGGCCTTTGACCTAAATTCTACATATATCCAGTTCGGTTGAGTTCAGGCAAGAGTTTCTTTGTTTTGTATTTTGCGTCGTTTTTTTTTTTTTTTTTTTTTTTACTTAATTTTGTTATTCTGGCGGCGTTGAGTTTCCGATATTTTTTTCATTCCTTTTATTGCCTTTTATTGCCTGTCAAGATCATTTATAATCTCAGAAACTACAACGGAAAAAGGTTCATAATCTTTTTATGACCATCGGAGGTTTTAAAACTTTAGTGAACCCTGTAGTACTAACGCAAGTATACGTTGCGTATGTTTTTCTTCACTCTACCAGCATTTATACATCAAAGTGCTTGCTCAGAATAATATTTGCATTTATTAAACGAATAATTTACGTCTTGCTTCACAAAACTAACTCTTTGCAAAGCCTGTGTACCGAAGTTGTCGAGACATGCTGGTTTTAATGAGTCAATAAATCTTTTATTATGAGACAAAATTATTTATAAAATCGTAGCATCTTTGTTATATTACTGTGTTGCATGCTGCAAGTTTTTTTCATGGTTCCTCATCCATTTTAAATATCCAAAGCCGAAGAGACATCGTGAAAACTAAACGTCGAATCTACGTTAGGGAAATCGTGGAAAAAAATCATGTTAATGATTTTATCAAAAATGTAAACGAAATTTTTGCGACTATAATCTGCCGAGATTAAATGATAACTCGAATTTCGATTAGAAATTCAACTACAATGAATTTATGCAAACATAAATTCACCTGCCAGAAGAGAGAGAGAGAGAGAGAGAGAGAGAGAGAGAGAGAGAGAGAGAGAGAGAGAGATGAAAAAACGGCGATGAATTATGTTACGGCGTACCTTCTTTTTAATTAAAGGTTTCACAATGATTAAGAATTTTGCGTCGAGATTTTAAAGACAAAACGAGGCATGATTTATGTCACCATTCTCCTGCAGTACCTAAGCGGCTGACTGCCCAGGGGCGCCAGGAGAAACGTACCCTAACTTGCAGCCTCGTAAAAAAGGAATCACTCTGAAGACAAGAATGATGATAATCTGATCTGAGGAAATGACCACCTGCACTATGGCTTCCAGAACATGAATTTTATTCACTTGCACTTATCTTTTGTTTTGTGTGGAATAGCAATCGAAGATGCCGTCTAAATTTAGTTTGAAATTTGTCTTATGTTATGCGATATGTAGACGGCGGAAGATGGAATGGAATATCAAATTTAGTACAACGGCCAAAAGCGCTGAGGCATATGAGATCATTCAGGGCTGAAAGGGAAATTGAGAGTACAAAGGCGTTAAAGGTGTAATAGGAGGAAAACCTCAAAGCAGTTGCACTTCGAAACAATTGTCAGGAGAGGATGGAATGAAAGATGGAAGAAAAAGACTATGAAGTGGGGTACAGTAAAAGGCATGAAAGGGGTAGCGGCTAGGGGCTGATGGAACACTGCAGGGAACCTTAAGAAATACCTACAGTGTACCGCATGAGGTGCACTGACGGCACTGCCCCGCTACAGGGGCAATAATAAAGAAGAATCTAGAACAAGTTGTATTACAGTAATCAAGCGGTCTTAAATAATACGTGATTTTCTAAGATCGTAACATCGACCCGTGAATTAAAGGTCTGTGAAGATAGCACCACAGGTATTGTGGAGTATATTTGTTACCAAATCAAGGTCTAGGACCCCGGTACGAGACTGACGATTCTGTAAATCATCACCTTTAGGACTTCTTTCTGACAAATTGTAGTTCTGCTGGGCGCTTGAGGATGACTGAAAAAAATGTTTTAATTAGAAATGACTGTTCTTTAAATTACCACGAAGAAGCCTGCGTTAAGCTTCTGAAGTGAATCCAACTAATTCTTTGTGTATATTTCATCACTATCTTTAAACATTAAGTTACTTTGTTATCTTTAATTAAAGATACATAATTGAAAATGCATAGGTTTACAATAGCTTACCGAGGGATTATGGATATCTTTTATTATATACACACACATATGTATATACACATACATATTGTATATCCGTATCTAGCTATCAGTAACAAGGCGTTGGGCAAATCACCTAGAATCTCACCTAGCGTGTACAAGTAATAATAATTATAATTAAAAGCGAAGTTGGTCCTTGGACAAAAAGCGTAATAAGCGCAGTCTGTCCTAATAACACATATTAGGGGAACTCCAAGAGGAGCTAATTTATCAATACAAGTTACAAAACGACATGTAATTATCACTCCTCGGGGATAATGGCTAGGCTAGGTAATTACCAATTGTCTTCTAATCGCTGTGTTTACAAGTCAATCTATCCTTGTAGTCCATATTGCCTGTTGCCAAAAAATCATACAAGAAATGGAAGACTATCCATAAAGAAAACCAATCTTCAGTAATTTTGGTACCTGGAAGAATGCTGTTACTGGTTTTTAGTTTATATAAATGCAAGGCAACTTTTTTTTATATATATGTCGAAACTCTATATCATCCCCAAAATTTCCCCGTGGGAAGGTAGGAGTGGTGGTTACCGTGTTATTGAAGGTTCTGCGAAGCGTCCCATCGACCCCTATAGTACTGTCCATCAAATTATCTTTCCCCATCTTACTTTCCTCGAAATCACAGAGTTCACTCTCAGTATTATATTCATTACTATCCTTGCTGCGACCCCTTTCATTTTTTTTTTGCTGTACATCCGTTCATATATCTTTCTTTTATCTTACTGTCCACCCTCTCCTAACAATTGCTTCATAGTGCAACTGTGAGGTTTTCTTTCTGTTACATCTTTTGAACCTTATTCTCAATTTCCTTTTCATAGGTCCCAGCGCTTGGCCTTTGGCCTAAAGGCTATACTCCAGTTCCAATTCCATCACACACACACACACACACACACACACACACAACACACATATATATATATATATATATATATATATATATATATATGATATATATATATATATATGTATATATATATATATATGTATATATATATATATATATATATATATATATATATATATATATATCTATTGTGTATATTTATATATATATATATATATATATATATATATATATATATATATATATATATATATACATGCACATTATTCACCAACACGAAGCTTTAATAAGCAGTAAACTTCTGGAGAATAATTCAATTCACTAGTTTACTGCAAACTCTAATTGTTACGAGACGAATAATTATTTAACGTCACATCGAGCTCTTACCACCTCTGCTGTGTACGTAACGTATGTATGTGGCGGATGCTGAGGAATTCTCAGAGAAAGACAGAGATAAATGATTGCGGTCAGTGGATTTTACGAAAGGATTAATTACACATTGGAGGGAACCCTAC
>NC_061107.1:86698961-86716461 GCF_015104395.2 Macrobrachium nipponense
TAGCAGTCATTTTTTTGGGAGTTTCCTGCCACTCAGTTCTCATCGTACGACCAGATTGACTGAGTGGCCCGCGTTAGAGACGCCGGTCAGAGTCTCATGATGATGGTGTCCTATATGAATTTCTTTCACATTTTGAAAGACCCAGCATTGGTATTCAACTCAGGATGGAGGATACTAGGCACAGAATCAGTTCAGCCAATCAGAGTGAACCTTGCGAGGACGAAATTGCCACGACGAACCACTAAATAATGCTGCAAACGGTGAGAGGAGTATTACCCAATAGTCCAGACTCCTCTTTAACGAGCTCACGGCCAGATTTATGGAAGTGTGACGCCGTTCTGAGAAAAGAAGAAAAACTTTCAGTCAAATCGAAACGCTGCAAGATAGACGAGGAAAATAGCCGTCAGAAAGATTAACAATGGAAAATCGAAGGACATTTGGGAAACAATAAGACCCACGACATTTCTGAATTCCGTGAAGGCTCTATGCATCATTTGCAGTATATCATGGAAAGGTCCTTCATGGGTCGTTTACGTCAGTGCTAACGTCTTAAATGCCTTTTAATAGGACTTAAACGCCCTACACGGCGTTGGTGCTCACATCATTAGAAGTCTGTTGCTCATTATTTCTTTTGATTTATATATTCCTATTCTTCTCCGAAAGGGCCTTGCCGCCTTGAAAGCGTAAAAGGTTAATTGCTATGGGAACAGTCAATTATGAAAGTCATCGATTAAGCCATAAACATATTCAATTGATAAAAGGGCAATAGGACTGCAAAACTAATACCCTTTACTAGACTGGACAAAAAATAAGATAAAATGAAAAAGAAAAGGATGTGGACTACGGAGCTGGAATTCTTCTCTTCGAGCACAATAGTTCAGTGACTGAAATAGTATTTGGAGAGAGAGAGAGAGAGAGAGAGAGAGAGGAGAGAGAGAGAGAGAATGTGTGTCAGTACGCCATCCTGAAAAGAAAAGAATTCGTTATATAATATATATATATATATATATATATATATATATATATATATACTCATAATCTAACATATATACACTTATATTTTCTATATACTATATATATACTATATATATCTATATATATATATATATACATAATATATATATATATATATATATATATATATATATATATATATTATATATATATATTATATATAATAGAGAGAGAGAGAGAGCGAGAGAGAGAGAGAGAGAGAGCTCTGAAATCCAAAATCCCTATGCCTTGATCTTATTTAGTCGTATAATTCCTTTTCCGTCTTACATGAAAAATATATTACGATGTATTTATTGCAATGAAAATTAGTATCCATAATTTTAGAATTACCTGTGCAGACACCACACAGGTAAATATTATTTGCCTTGTTACAGTGAAAGTTGCAGTCTAAATAAAATTATTATTCAGAAGAAAAAAAATGAAAGAACTGTTTTAGTTGTAAAATATCAAGAGTATTTCATAAGATTTTATATTTATTTTCAAGATAATATCACAGATAGTGAGTAACCTTTTGCTAGAGGGCATCTGAAACTTTTTTTTTGTTCCAAAAATGGCCATATTTCTTAGGCAAAGCGTAGCCACGAAGTCATGACAAAATTGTTTATTTGCATCGTTGATCTCCGTCGCAAATAAATCCCTTTCCCGAACTGCCTGAAAAGAAAACTGACTCTGGTCATGATTTGGACATAGGCAACATGTCTCTCATTAAGATAGCATCACTCTACGCCCAAGACATCACAATTCTATCTCAATATGCTCCTTGTATTTTTAAGACCCACTTCGGTTTTGCTTGTTGGTTGCGAGGAAGTAGGAACTGGAATAGAAAAATTTAGGAACTGGAATATAAAAATTTAGGAACTGAAATATAAAAATTTAGGTGCGTGGCCAATTACTGGCACCTATGAGGCCGTTCAGTTCTGAAAATAATGTTGAAAAAATTGTTAGGAGAGGGTGGAAAGCAAAATGGAAGAAAGAGAAAATGAATAGAGGTAGAGTTTAAGGAATGAAAGTGGTTGCAGTTATGGGACGCTGCAGCGACCCTTATAAGTAATGCCAGTTGACTGTGACGTAGGCTTTCAGGTCTTCGCTGAAATATATATTGTATTTTGAAATTTCGCTTTGGATTTTTTGTATTGTGACATTTTCCTTTGGATAAAACGCTGGTCGTTTTGTACAGTTATTTACAAAATACTATATCTTAAACATGATTTAGTACTTTATAAAGTTTTATTAACCGTTTGTTTATTGAAATGGCTGCAACGCGATGATTTGTTACCTTATAGTAGATATCGCATTTCATCTCGTGTATAGACTATATGCAACCTGTTGTGAAGCCTGATCAAACAAGAATTTGTCTTTGTCCAGATAAGAAGGCTGGTTGATTATATTGCCAAATGCTTCAGTGATAGCAATTTTCATCAATTAATTTATTAATTTACTGTGTTTTTCTAACTGATCTCTTCTCTCTGCATTTCCTATTACATTTCTTCTTACATAAGGTTAGGAATGACATGTTTCTTCTCTGATGAAACGAGGAACTGGAATGTTTCTTCTCACATACAGCTAGGCATTGGCATGTTTTTCTCACAGAAAGCTAGGAACTGGAATGTTTCTTCTCACATAAAGCTAGGAACTGGAATGTTTCTTCTCACATAAAGCTAGGAACTGGAATGTCTTCTCACATAAAGCTAGGAACTGGAATGTCTCTTCTCACATAAAGCTAGGAACTGGAATGTTTCTTCTCACATAAAGCTAGGAACTGGAATGTCTCTTCTCACATAAAGCTAGGAACTGGAATGTTTCTTATCGGAACATAAGCTAGGAACTGGAATGTTTCTTCTCACATAAAGCTAGGAACTGGAATGTTTCTTCTCACATAAAGCTAGGAACTGGAATGTTTCCTCTTCTCACATAAAGCTAGGAACTGGAATGTTTCTTCTCACATAAAGCTAGGACTGGAATGTTTTGTCTCACATAAAGCTAGGAACTGGAATGTCTCTTCTCACATAAAGCTAGGAACTGGAATGTTTCTTCTCACATAAAGCTAGGAACTGGAATGTTTCTTCTCACATAAAGCTAGGAACTGGAATGTTTCTTCTCACATAAAGCTAGGAACTGGAATGTCTCTTCTCACATAAAGCTAGGAAGTGGAATGTCTCTCTCACATAAGCTAGAACTGGAAGTGGAATGTTTCTTCTCACATAAACTGCTAGGAAGTGGAATGCCTATTCTCACATAAGCTAGGAACTGGAATGTTTCTTCTCACATAAAGCTAGGTAGTGGAATGTCTCTTCTCACATAAAGCTAGGAACTGGAATGTCTCTTCTCACTAAAGCAGGTAGGACTGATGGTCTTCTTCACATAAAGCTAGGAACTGGAATGTCTCTCTCACATAAAGCTAGGAACTGGAATGTTTTCTTCTCGCATAAAGCTAGGAAGTGGAATGTCTCTTCACTAGTAGGAACTGGAATGTCTCTTCTTCACATAAGCTAGAGAACTGGAATGTCTCTTCTCACATAAAGCTAGGAACGTGAATGTCTCTTCTCACATAAATCTAAAGGCTAGGAACTGGAATAATGTCTCTTCTCACCATAAAGCTAGGAAGTGGAATGTCTCTTCTACATAAAGCTAGGAACTGGAATGTTTCTTCTCACATAAAGCTAAGAACTGGAATGTTTTACTCTTCTCACATAAAGCTAGGGAGTGGAATGTCTCTTCTCACATAAAGCTAGGAACTGGAAATTGTCTCTTCTCACATAAGCTAGGAACTGGAATGTCTCTTCTCACATAAAAGCTAGGAACTGGAATGTTTCTTCTCGCATAAAGCTAGGAACTGGAATGTTTCTTCTCACATAAACAGCAGGAACTGAAATGTCTCTCTCGCATAAAGCTAGGAACTGGAATGTCTCTTCTCACATAAAGCTAGAAGTGGAATGTTCTTCTCGCATAAAGCTAGGGAGTGGAATGTCTCTTTCTCACATAAAGCTAGGAAGAATGTTTCTTCTCGCATAATGCTAGGAAGTGGAATGTCTCTTCTCACATAAAGCTAGGAAGTGGAATGTTTCTTCTCACATAAAGCTAGGAACTGGAATGTCTCTTCTCACATAAAGCTAGGAACTGGAATGTTTCTTCTCACATAAAGCTAGGAACTGGAATGTTTCTTCTCACATAAAGCTAGGAACTGGAATGTTTCTTCTCACATAAAGCTAGGAACTGAATGTCTCTTCTCACAATAAAGCTAAGAACTGGATGTCTCTCTAACATAAAGCTAGGAACTGAATGTCTCTTTCCTCACATAAAGCTAGGAACTGGAATGTCTCTTCTCACATAAAGCTAAGAAACTGGAATGTCTCTTCTCACATAAAGCTGGGAGTGGAATGTCTCTTCTCACATAAAGCTAGGAACTGGAATGTCTCTTCTCACATAAAGCTAGGAACTGGAATGTCTTTCTCATCATAAAGCTAGGAAGTGGAATGTCCTCTTCTCACATAAAGCTAAGGAACTGGAATGGAATCTCTTCTCACATAAGCTAAGAACTGGAAATGTCTCTTCTCACATAAGCTAGGAGTGGAATGTCCTCTTCTCACATAAAGCTAGGACTGGAATGTTTTGTCTCACATAAAGCTAGGAACTGGGAAACACGACCATTCTGTCACTTTTCCACAGCTAATGTTTCGTTACTTCGGCAGATAACTTCCTAACCTAAGAGTCGAATCTAATTGTAAGGTTAACCCGGAATAAAAAGAGAGAATTGCCTGTGATAACGTTAGTTGAAATTAATTTATCGAGAAAAGAAGACGATTAGTCACACGGGTGGAAAATACTGCGCAATATACATGCGCAGTCTCCTCATTTCTCACTACTGATATAAACATCAGTATCGACCCCGCCTTCCATTCTTATCGATGGCAGCGAGCAATCCCCACACCCCACCCTCAAAAAAGAAAGAAAGAAAGAAAAAATAAAAGCCTTGGCAACGTGACTGCAAAGTGCCCTTGTATTTTCCTGGTTGACCATATTAGGCCAAAGATCTAAGACAGGATGCATGTCGCCAGTCAGGTTGGGGCCAGGGGGAAAAAATTGGGGAGGGGTGTTGCGAGGGGAGTGGTTGGCGTTTATTGCTCAAGCGCAGTCGCGACTTTGGAGCCGCGGATGAATGGGACCGGGGGGTGGGGGGAGAGGGTGTCGGGGGTGGGGGGTGGGGGGGTGGGGGGGTTTAGTTGGGGGCACGTTTATTGCTGAAGCTCTGTCGCGACTTCGGTGCCCGGGACGAACGGAGTATCCCTGCGGACGTTACGTTGTCGCTGTTTCTCTTTGCGAGTCACTGAACGTTTCAAATCCCTCGAAAACATTCTTCTTCTACTTCTTCGTCGTCGTCTTCTTTTATATTCCTTGCGATCGATATGTCATGATCTTTATCTTCATCATCATCATCATCTTCACTGTGACGATTGGAACCTCTACCTTCAAGCGAAGATGCAAAGCATTCTTATCCTAAAGCACTTCCCCATGAGTTTAATGACTCACTTACGTTTTAATGTATTTATTCATTAATTTGTTAAATATTTTTTTTCTAATCACTGATCTCTTCTTTCTCTATTTCCTCTTGTCTTCTGTTGCTCCTTTCAAATGACCACCATCATATTCTGTGGAAGCCGAATTTCAAGTTAGTGGTCCTTGTGGTGGGCTTGTTCCATATGAATAGGCTTCATCTTCTGAATAATAATAATAGTGATAATAATTAGGATAATAACGAAACTACACTTACGTTCGGGTTTAGTCCTCCATACGATACGGAAATACATGCCCGTGAACTACAGGTTAACGTACCTCTGAACAACGTCCATTATTGCAGACTCTCGTCGTCAAAATGAAATTCCTTCAGAATTTGCCTGAGTAAAGTTGGTAATGGTGTGAAGTCCGTTAAAGATAAGTCATTCACAAGGAGCTTCTTGACGTCATAACGCATGCGCAGCACCGCTTTACTCAGGTGATTTGGTGTTGGAGTTGGAATATAAAATTCAGGCCAAAGGCCAAGCGCTGGGACCTACGAGGTCATTCGGTGCTGGAAAGGATATTGAGAGCTAAAGGGTATAAAAGGTGTAATAATGGAAAACCTGGCAGTTGCACTATGAAACAGTTGTTAGGAAAGGATGGAACGTGAGATGAAGGAAAGGGAATATGAACGGAGATAGAGTAAAAAGAATGAGAGATTACAGCAAGGGGGTGGAAGGACGCTGCAAAGAACCTTTAGTAATGCCTACAGTGCACCGGGGGATGACTTGGTGTGTGCTCTAGAGCAACAATATCTCTTATTACAACGGCGTCACCCTTGAGCAACGAATCTTATCACGGAGATGGATCAACGGTAGACCACTGATTCAGGGATCAGGCACTCTCTCTCTCTCTCTCTCTCTCTCTCTCTCTCTCTCTCTCTCTCTCTCTCTCTCGGAATGCGTCCGTGGCTTGCGTGTGACGAGAGTAGTAGCGGATGGCGGAAGCGATTTAAGGGTCCTCGTGAAGAAGCCGCCCGTCAAACCGCTGGTGGCCGGCGATAGAAAACAAATATGACTGTTTATGCCATGTGATGCTAAAAAAAAAAAAAAAAAAAAAGAAAAAAAAAAAAAAAAAAAAAAAAAAAAAAAAAAAAAAAAAAAAAAAAAAAAATCGAAGGAAGTTGAAACTATAATCCAAAAATATTCTTCTCTCTGACCGAAAAATGGAAATAAGTTTTATTTAAGGAATCAGGTAATATTGGTAAAAATGTTAAGATTAGCAGCCCTCGAAATGATAGTGATACACGAGCTATGCAATCTAAATTCCTATATTTCTTTATTAATGCCAATTCCAGTAAGAGGAAAAGTGGGAATAAAATAACAATAGTGAAAAACTAAAATGAATATAATAATTATGAAAAATAAAGATAAAAAAATTAATAGATAAGATTAAACAAATGGTATTAAAATCTAAATAAAAAGTATTAAAAACCAGGGAAACATTCTAAAACATCATATATCACTTGCTAACATCAAAACGCTGGGATTAATATTCTTCACAGTTTCAAATTTTCTCCTGAAATCTTAAATTTCTCCTGTTCTCCTGTTCCTTTCTTATCTCTCTCTCTCTCTCTCTCTCTCTCTCTCTCTCTCTCTCTCTCTCTCACATACACACACACACACACAATAAATAATAATAATAAATAAAAATAAACAAAAACCCTAAAAGTGATGAAGTTACCCCTGTCCAAACATTACAACAAAAAACGAAGTTGAGAGAGGACTCTGACGCTGGGAGCTAATCCCTTCGAGTGCAAAATCGAAAGCTTATCTTGATTATGCAAATTCCTCTTTTGTGTCACCACGAGATCTCCCGACGAATTAAAAGTAATAGAGGGCTTTTTAAGATGTAAATGCCAAGAGCTTTTTATCTTCGGCGATGAAGATAAATCGGCTTGCATTGTCAACAAGGAAAATGCCTGGAATACACCAAACTTTCCTTAAATAAGAGATTATCAACAATGCGAATGCCGTGTCGACTGTTGATATTATCGACGACTGTAAATTGACAGGGCTTTTATTAGGTAAGAATAAATATCAGAGAGAGAGAGAGAGAGAGAGAGAGAGAGAGAGAGAGAGAGAGAGCGCCGACTCAGTAGCCATTCTAGAGCCTTGGATTAAGGGCTAAATAAGAAAAAGAAGTCAGGAGTGAGGCATAGCAGCCCTTTAGACTTCTCCCGTGAGGTACTGAAGGTTATAAAATTAAGTCGAATCCCTCGAGGACAGGAAGTAATAAAATTATACATAATCTGTAAAAGGAATGAATCATATAGAGTTGAATGAAGTCTCTTTGAAGTAATATGACGGAATTTCTCGAAAGGTGAGAGCCTATAAAGTCAGATGGAATGCCTATAAAGCGCGGGGTGGTGTGTGACGCTTTAAAATTGTTTTGTAATCTCTTGCAGGATGGGAATAGGCAAGGTCAAGAAGACCTCTTGAAGGGTGAGATGGCATAAAATTCATTTAAATCTTGAACAATTTATAAAATCGGTTATAAATTTGTTCATTAACATTTCTCTTTCCTTATAGGACAGCTTCTTATTCATGATGTGTGAGAAGTGATTGAACGGGTGGAATCCATTTTAGGACGGGGGACTTAAGGTAGAATCTCTCTGAGAGATTGGAAGGTATAAATTATTGTGAAAACTTTTGGAAGATTTAAGATTTGTTCGGTGGAATATGTGAAAGGAATGACATCTTGAAATTAGCATGAGTTCATTCAAGGTTGAAGGCTCAGAAAATCAGCTAGGGCAGTGGTTCTCAACCTTTATATGACCACGCCCCCTCTAAGAGTCACTCCTTCCCTCCGCGCCCCCTTTGCATCTGTGAGTAAAATTCCCTTTCAGACTTAGAAAAGCGAGAGAGAGAGAGAGAGAGAGAGAGAGAGAGAGAGAGAGAGAGAGAGAGAGAGAGAGAGAGAGAGAGAAATCGAAGGGGTTTCGAGGGATAGGGAGAGAGGTCAATAATTGCAATAAATAATTACAAAAGATTGTAAGCCCAACGAGTCTAATTAGAGTAGTAGACTCTAGGAAAGTAATGTTATAAGGTGATACATTTGGATTTTACTTATAAACTTCTAAATATTAGTTCCTCACCCTTGTTAAGAGAATAACGAATATAATTTCCATAGGGCTGCGCCTCCCCTGGAAATTGCTGACACCCCCCTGGTTGAGAACCACTGAGCTAGAGTCTGTTGTAGAATTAGACTTTATTAAATTATCTTCGTAAATGAGAGGATACAAGATGAAGCAGAACTTCTTGAATCATTCAAGTTGAATTAGCTGAAGAATGGCGGGCTATAAAGTCGAATACATTGAAAGGATCGCAGGTCATAAAATTAGGCGGAATCTCTGGATGAACAGGTGTTTATGAAATTAAATGGACTCTGCAGAAGCCTGAGAGGTTTATGTGTTAAATTCTCTCGTCGAATGGTAGGTTATAGAATGAGGTTTGATCTCTTTTAGGATTTGATCTCATGAAATGATGTAGAATAGAAAAATACCAGCCAATGGGAATAAAATCGGAGATAGAACATAAAGGTTTCAATCATTGATTTTTATGAAATTTAGGCTGCCAAGCCAAGCACATTGGTTCTCACGGTCATTCAAGCTTAAAAGTGTGAAAAGGGGAGGTTGGAGTGGTTGGAGAGCAAGATAAAATGATTCAGAGGAAAAGGAGATGAAGTACAAATGTCTAAAGGTGCAAAATCTAAGAGAAAACTCCACAGTTGCACTAAGGAGTAATAGTTAGAGTGGATGGACAGCAAGGCACAAGAATTGAGCAGGAATGGAGTTAAGCAAAATACTAGAAAAATGGGTGCAGCTTGGGGCCGAAAAGACGTTGCAAACATGCTTTAGTAATGCCTACAGTGTACCACGGGAGGTGCACTGACACCACTGATTAAGTTTACCCTTCCATACTCTAAAAATCGAAGGTCTAAGTCAGTGATTTATTGCAGTTTTACTTTTATGTGTATCTGTGCAGACCTACACATGCAGTAAATGTGTCCTTACCCAGAGAGAGAGAGAGAGAGAGAGAGAGAGAGAGAGAGAGAGAGAGAGAGAGAAATTTTCTCGGCGCCCCGGCCACTGTTATGTGGAAAAAATTGCCTGGTGGGATTATTGCCTCCATTACGACAGAGACACGTTCAGGGATAATATAGCTTCGCGTCTCGCGATTTTGAGACGAGAGAGAGAGAGAGAGAGAGAGAGAGAGAGAGAGAGAGAGAGAGAGAGGCCAGGATGTGGGGGAGCTAAGATTTAAATTCTGTAAACAGAAACCAGCTTTAAAATTTTGTTTTCTCGAAGTCCTAAAATATTCAGGTCTTCAATTGACATCCAAAATCCTGGCTTTTATTTGATGGCCGAAGTTTTTAATAAGCAAAATTTCCTGCTTTTCTTATTTTATGTCTAAAATTTTGTACCTTGTATTTGTTATTATTATTATTATTATTATTATTATTATTATTATTATTATTATTATTATTATTATTATTTATTTATTTTTTGCTCTATCACAGTCCTCCAATTCGACTGGGTGGTATTTATAGTGTGGGGTTCCGGGTTGCATCCTGCCTCCTTAGGAGTCCATCACTTTTCTTACTATGTGCGCCGTTTCTAGGATCACACTCTTCTGCATGAGTCCTGGAGTTTTTCGAGATTCCTTTTCAGGGATCTTGGGATTGTGCCTAGTGCTCCTATGATTATGGGTACGATTTCCACTGGCATATCCCATATCCTTCTTATTTCTATTTTCAGATCTTGATACTTATCCATTTTTTCTCTCTCTTTTTCTTCAACTCTGGTGTCCCATGGTATTGCGACATCAATGAGTGATACTTTCTTCTTGATTTTGTCAATCAACGTCACGTATGGTCTATTTGCACGTATCACCCTACCTGTTCTGATACCATAGTCCCAGAGGATCTTTGCCTGATCGTTTTCTACCACTCCTTCAGGTTGGTGTTCGTACCACTTATTACTGCAAGGTAGCTGATGTTTCTTGCACAGGCTCCAGTGGAGGGCTTTTGCCACTGAATCATGCCTCTTTTTGTACTGGTTCTGTGCAAGTGCCGGACATTCGCTTGTTATGTGGTTAATGGTTTCATTTTTCATATTGCACTTCCTACATATGGGAGAGATGTTATTTCCGTCTATCGTTCTTTGAACATATCTGGTTCTTAGGGCCTGATCTTGTGCCGCTGTTATCATTCCTTCATTTCCTTCTTTAGCTCTCCCCTCTTAGCCATTGCCACGTGTCATCGCTGGCTAGTTCTTTAGTCTGTCTCATGTATTGTCCGTGCAGTTCGTCTTAGTGTAATTCGTTGTCGTGTGACATTTCCCTTTCCAGTTCTTCTCTTTCTGTTGGGGAGAGCCAGTTCTTTTTCTTTATGTTTCTTACTTGGTCTGCCAGCCTCTGCACTGTTTGGGGGGTGTTATTCCTCTCATTCCAGATGTTGACCAACCTTCTTCTATATCCTCTCTCTGTTGGGTTGCTTCTGATGTAGCATCTCCATATTTCCTTATTTTCTTCTCTTGACCATTTCTTCCTTTGGTTTGCTTCTGTAGCTCCAATCTCAGGCTGTTGGTTACTGTCGTTGTGGTGGTCAGTTGCTGGATGACGACCTCCAAGTACCTGACCGTCTTCCCCTTCAGGGTATTCAGGTTGAATACCTGGCTGCCGGACGAAGCTCCTCTGTTGCCAGAGGTTCCATTTACGTCGTTGTCGTTTATTCCTTCATTTCTTTCCATCATTGCTGAGTTTTGCTATTTAACCCATAGCTGGACCCTACCCCACCAGGGATAGGTACTCATTTACAGCTGAGTAGACTGAGGAAATTATGGTAAAGATCCTTTCCCAAGGAATCAACGCCGAGGAGAGCGGTCACCCATCCAACGACTGACCAGCCCCAATGTTGCTTAACCTGTCGATTGACGACCTAACCCAGTCCTCCACGGCGCCACACATTATTATTATTATTATTATTATTATTATTATTATTATTATTATTATTATTATTATTATTCAGAAGATGAACCCTATTCATACGGAACAAGCCCACTGTTGCCACTGACTTAGAATTCAAACTTCCAACGAGTAAGGTGTTCCTCTGAAAGCAGTAACAGAAGATAATAGGAGATACATAAAGAAAGAAGAGATCAGTTACTAGAAAAAATAAATTAACAAATAAAATAAATATATTCAAAATGTACGTAAATTATTCAAATCCAAGGGAATTGATGTAGGGTAATAATGTATTAAATATTTGCTTGAACTTTTAGGGTCCTGTTACAAAACGTCCTTAGGGAGAGAGTTGCACAGTCCAGCGGTGTGAGGAATAAAGGAGCATAAGTGAACATTTTGAGAAACGTCTGTCAAAAATGTTTTAGATCCAAAATAATTGAAAGCATTCGACCAATGAAAAGGAAAGATACACCAAAGCATCCATTTTATTTGAGAAAAATCGGTCCGCTGACTGCTTACTCAATAGTCAACCATAGCCGCCGGTACGAATGTACAAAGCATTGTTGCTAGCTTCATTATCACTTTCTGCTTTTATTCAAACCACCTTCTGAACCAGTATTAGAAAATATTCCATTTCATATTTCATAAGATATTCGATTCCTCACCTCCTCCATCCAGTAGGCAGAGCCTACTCGATTTCAGTGCTGTTAGACATGCAATAATGAGCGATCGGAGAGGGGTGAGACACGCAATGCCTCCGGAGGGCCTGTAATTTGCCGAATTCGGTCATTTCCGTTCCATTCGGTCCCTCCCTCCCGATCTCCCTTCCTTTGGGATCTGAGTAGAAGAATGTGTGTGATACCCTCAGAAGGGTCTTTTGTAGAAATGAATTTCTGAGATGTCTCATTCGTCTTCTTTTGATGGACGATGGACGAGCGTATTATGTCTTCGGGGAATGGAAGTCCTCGTATCTGGGCTCCGGTAGATCTCGACGCAGCCGGGTATAGAGAACCTTGTCTGGGTCTTTGCTCGGTCCCTCCTCCTCCTCTTCTTCTTCTTCTTCTTCTTCTTTTCTTCTTCTTCTTCTTCTTCTTCTTTTATCATTTCCTTTGACCGATGGGACCCCTACTACATTTGCCACAGAGCTGGAACAGATTACAAAAGGGCTTACCTTGGTATTAGGTCTTTTTTTTTTTTTTTTTTTTTTTTTTTTTTTTTGCCGGTCCTCCTTCCAAATTCGTGCCCCGATCCCTTGCCTGGATGTGTTTACTTCTACTAATAGGGAATCGTTCGCTTCTCCAAGTTGAGAGAGAGAGAGAGAGAGAGAGAGAGAGAGAGAGAGAGAGAGAGAGAGGTTTCCCTTTGCTAGAAAGGACCTCTTAGAGCATTCAAGTTTTGAGAGAGAGAGAGAGAGAGAGAGAGAGAGAGAGAGAGAGAGAGAGAGAGAGATATGGATAGCAGATGCAAACGAAAGGCGAATCCTAAGGAGTAAATGTATTCCGTCAATATAGTCCTATATTGACGTATCATACACTTCTTTGCCACCAGACGGACAGACCGAAATACGAACAGTTAAGCTGACAGCAGGACTGACAAGACAGACAGGCAGGCAGACGAACAGAAAGACTAACAAGTAAACAGACAGGCAAAAAAAAAAAAAAAAAAAAAAAAAAAAAAAACAAAAAAAAAAAAAAAAAAAAAAAAAAAAAAAACGGAAATACAAACAGTTAAGCAGATAGGAAAAAAAAAACCAAACAGTTAAGCAGACAGGCACGCACTCATATGGGAAAACGACCCGCTAATAATAGAACCTGGGCATTTTGGCTGATTAGAGCAGTTTGAGCGTCAGGTTAATCTCACTGAACTATCTGAACTTGGGTTTAAAAGATAATTCTATCGTCAATACTGAGTTGCGCATCTTGATCTCGCGTCGTTCGTTTCCCCCATAAAGGAGATGTCGGTGGCCGGCAACTACTACTTATTCGCAACACGATTCTCGAAATCATATATCCTGTGACAAAGGCTTTCGTAGTTCCTGACATCAATAACTCGACTGATTCCTTATGGACAAGTGTTCATCAGTATCAGGAGGCCTCGGGTAGTCCTCGGCTGTATTCTCTACATATTTGTTTGTAACTTCCTCAGTTAATACAATGGCACCATCGCCTTCAATACTACTCTGTTTGCTAGGAGTTTGCATGGTGTAGTTATGGAATCTTCTGATCTCTAGATATAAAAGCGAGGAGCAAATCTATTCTTGCTCCCTGCTGCTGACGTAAGTTTTTATTTTTTTTTAATTCTCTCGTGTGTATTCATTTATCACTCTCTCAACTGAGGCTAAAAGCTAATACCAGAAATCTGGAGAAGATTCGTAGGAACTAGGCAGACCAATAGGAATTGGATTTAACTGTTGTCAAGGGAGATAGGACCTGTCTTCGTGCAAACTGAACGGCATCGAGTTGGGTACGAGAACTTTATCCAGAAATGTACGGCTTGCTTTTTTGTGTGTAATCCCTGAACAGAATGCCCGGTAAGATATGAAACTAAAGAAATCATTTGGTGGGTGGGTGGGGGGGGGGGGGGATTAGATTGAATAATGGCCTCCCCTTGACAGAGAAACAGTCTTAAAGTACAAATCTTTTTTAAAGTGACGCAAAGTATATCGGAGAAGGGGTCTGTCATTTAGTACATATTCTTTGAAAGCTTGAATTTCAAATTAGTAACCCTTGTACGATTGGGGTTTGTTTTGTGAATAATAATAGTATTATTATTATATCATTATATTTGTTACAACAGGTTTATCCATTCATTACCAGCTAATCGTGCAAATATTATGTAAAAATATGTATGAAACTATAATAATAATAATAATAATAATAATAACAATAATAAAATAAACAGAATTAGAAAGGACTATACGCATATGAACACAGAAAATTTTCTTCCTATCGAATTCACGAGCAAACCACTCCTTAAAAATAACACATATCTTGATGAGAGATGATACTCAAAAATTAATATTAATCCAACCATTTTCTTTTGAATCCGTGTATACAATATAGGTTGAGCGTCAAGCGCCAAGAGATATATTTGTTCATTATGCAAGATACTGTTGTCTTAAAAAATAAAAACTGTGTGTATGAGTTAATTTAGGGCGCTGAGGAACATTTAAAACCCGAGGGCTAGTAGTAAACACGGTGAAACAGGGATTCATCTACACTGTTTCGCCGTGTTTAGTACTAGCCCTTGAGGAGTCAAATGTATTCCGCTGTGTTTAGTACTAGCCCCTAGGGAGTCAAATGTATTTCGCCGTGTTTAGTACTAGCCCCGGGGGAGTCAAATGTATTTCGCTATGTTTAATACGACGATCCCCTGGGGAGTCAAATGTATTTCGCGTATTTAATACTAGCCCCCGGGGAGTCAAATGTATTTCGCCGTGTTATGTACTAGCCAATGGAGGATCAAATGTCCCTTAGTACATTTCATCCCACAGGGGTTAGCACTAAACACGGTGAAACACATTTGACCCCCGAGGGACTAGTACCAAAGACGGCAAAACAATGTAGTTGAAGCACTGTTTCACCATGTTTAGTACTAGCCCTTTGGGTTCAAATGTTCCTAAGCAAATTGTTCATTTCACATATTCCCTGGAGATTTCGCAAAATCCCTGGATTTCACATATTCCCTGTAAGATATTTATATATATATATATATATATATTTATATATATATCTATATATATATATATATATATATATATATATATATATATATATATATATATATATATAATAATATATACTATATATATTATATATATAGATATATATATATATAATATATATATATATATATATTATATATATATTATATATAATATATATATATTATAATTATATATCACGTTTAATATACCTCGTGATCAAGTTATTCATATATAGTAGAAGTAGGTCCTATTGCAATTAATGAGGCGAATATCTTAGCAGAGATAAAAAAAAACATTTCAAAGCGAATTCTTAATTTCTTTCAAAGCCAAATACACTAATGATGCATTTAGCACTACCCTCCAAACGCCTATCTTAATAGATCCATTATCTCGAGATAAAAAATAAATAAAATCCTCTTTTATTCTTTTTTATTATTTTTTTTACATCTCCGGTCTCCTGGTAGAGCTATTATTATTAATGACCATCCCGGATTGACCGTCAGAACCCGAGTCCATAATCTACCCCCGCGTTATATCTAAATTTAGTCCTATCTGTCTTATCCGCCTATGGGCCAACGCGTTCCTTTTACCGCGCAACTTAAATTAGACAGGACTCTGCAGTGGGCAGTGTGTTGCTTAATTAACTCTCACAAAACAAAGAGAAGAAGATGAGACGACGCCAATTGGAAAACAGAAACGAGAAAGGTAATGAGGGAACTGAACTTGGCAGAATGAACTCAAGAAATTTAGCAAATAAAAAAAACTTGATTGCTAAATAGACGTTGACATTATTTGCAGAGGATATATCTTTATTCAGTCTTTGATTTATTCTATCCTTCTTCATTTCCTCTTCACGTAAGCTTCTCAGGATTTCTTATAGTCGACAAATTGCAGGACTTCAAGAAAAACGACAGACTGAAGGAATGGGAGGAAAGCTACAACCTGGAGGGTTTAAAGAAAAGCGATAACTTGGATGGTTTAAAATGAGTAACAAATTGGAGGAAGTAAAGAAAACCTGCAAATTGGAAGACGTAAAGGAAAGCGGCAAATTGGGAGAAGTCAAGAAAAGCAGATAATTAGAAGTAAAGAAAAGCGGCAAATTAGACGGAAAATTGAATGAAGTAAAGAAAAGCGGCAAATTAGAAGAAGTAAAGAAAAGCGGCAAATTAAGAGAGGTAAAGAAAGAAGTAAAGAAAAGCGACAAATTAAAAGAGGTAAAGAAGTAAGGAAAAGCGGCAACTTAGAGGAAGTAAAGACAGAAGTAAAAAAAGCGGCAAATTAAAAAAGGTAAAGAAAGAAGTAAAGAAAAGCGACAAATTAAAAGAGGTAAAGAAAGAAGTAAAGAAAAGCGGCAAATTAAAAGAATTAAAGGAAAGCAGTAAATTAAAAGAAATAAAGAAAAACGGTAAATTAAAAGAAATAAAGAAAAGCTGCAAATTGGAAGAAGTCAAGAAAAGCGGCTAATTAGAAGTAAAGAAAAACGGCAAATGAGACGGAAAACTGGAAGAAGCAAAGAACAGCGACAAATCGATGGAATTAAGGGAACTACCAATTCGGGGATTTAAGATTTCGTTTACATTCAAAAGTAGGCCTCAGTTACATAGGCAAATTAGACGACTATGCATAGTTCGGACTCGCCCCTCCCCCCACAAAAAAAAAAAAAAAAAATAAAAATAATGTTCAATAGACCACAAGTTAATCCGCAAAATAAAGATTCACCTTCAGGATCATTTTTCGTTTTATTCTTCTCTTCAATTCCCCGTAACGAGGCTATAGCATTCAAGATAATGAATGTAATCCGTAAGAGAAATTTACGAAGGAAACGTAACAGTGCGTCGCTTAATTCTACATCCCGCATAGCCTTCTTTATATGCTCAATTTGCAAATAATAAAGCGCATTCCATAAAGTGCTGTCTGTACGAGGGCATAGATAGTAAAATACAGACGAGTGTAGCGTGCGCCATCGGTCACTCGCAACCAAGATGGACAGCCGATAGAGTAAACCTACACGATAAAAATATTTGTTTACGTCCACAGGAACCAAAGGAAATTCGGGTTTAAAACTGATTGCGAGGGAGATTTGAATCTCGTCATTTTTCCGCTCTCCTATAAACAAGTTAAACGTTGATTTCTGGTCTTCACGGGACTTTACAAGTGGCACCTTATATAGCAGATGCCACCAGTGTCCAGTATCCTTGCTGTTTTGCTGTTTAGCTGGAGCGGGTTCGTGCTCTGAATGTCAAACGGCCTGTATCAGGAG
>NC_061107.1:86718961-86781461 GCF_015104395.2 Macrobrachium nipponense
TCCTGGGTTTTGAAAGGATCCA
Source organism: Macrobrachium nipponense (assembly GCF_015104395.2). Classification (NCBI taxonomy): domain Eukaryota; kingdom Metazoa; phylum Arthropoda; class Malacostraca; order Decapoda; family Palaemonidae; genus Macrobrachium; species Macrobrachium nipponense. The sequence continues at coordinate 86,718,984 of NC_061107.1, forward strand.
TAGGTTTCGCGCCTGGTCCAGGCAAATCTATTATCGAGAAAAAATTCCCTTCGGTTAAGCAATATGAAAATATATTAATTCCGAGGTAGAGCGAATTAGATATTAAAGGACATTGTAGCTCGATATATATATATATATATATCTATATATATATATATATATATATATATATATATATATATATATATAAAGTGCGCATATCAGTTGAATCAAAGGCATTTATATTGCCCACATGGAGCCATATTTTAAGAAAAGCAGTGGATCTCCCTTGTGTACAAGGTGTGACGAGACCGGAGCGGCTTTTCTAACGAACGCCTTTCTTAAAGGCAGTACGATACCTTTTTAATAGGTTGTTCCCGCATTTTATTACTCTCAACGTTGCAGGAGTTGCTCTGCAGTTGCCAATTCCGCAATCATTGCTCCAAAGACGCGAGGCTTAACTTATTGGTCCGTCAGATAAGACGGTTGCTTGAGGGTGCGTTCATAGCAGTGAGATATGTCGCTGGCATAAAGATGACTGTTTAGTGGGAGCCTTAACTATGTCCCTTCTGGGTGATCCTGACACTGTTTCGATCAGGTATTTAGATAACTGTTGCAGTTAACGAGAGAGAGAGAGAGAGAGAGAGAGAGAGAGAGAGAGAGAGAGAGAGAGACCCTTCTCTATAAGTCATATTTTTACAGGCTGAAAAGCCAAAAGCAAATTTACATAACAGCCCTCACATAAAACATAATTCAGACTTTAAAAAATTTTACTTAAAACTAATCCTTCATCGCCTTTTTTTTAAATGTTCTTTTTCTCTCTTTATTTATTTCTTTATTGAACTTATTCTCTATGTTCAGGTAAATGAAGATTAATGAGAATACATTATTATTATTATTATTATTATTATTATTATTATTATTATTATTATTATTATTATAGGTCCTTCTATATTCTATACAGCAATTAGAGAACCGCCGCACTATGATTTATTTATTTATGTGTGTGGTTTATCACAGTCCTCCAATTCGACTGGGTGGTATTTATAGTGTGGGGTTCCGGGTTGCATCCTGCCTCTTCTTAGGAGTCCATCACTCTTCTTACTATGTGCGCCGTTTCTAGGATCACACTCTTCTGCATGAGTCCTGGAGCTACTTCAGCCTCTAGTTTTTCCAGATTCCTTTTCAGGGATCTTGGGATCGTGCCTAGTGTTCCTATGATATGGGTACAATTTCCACTGGCATATCCCATAACCTTCTTATTTCTGTTTTCAGGTCTTGATACTTATCCATTCTTTCCCTTTATTATTATTATTATTATTATTATTATTATTATTATTATTATTATTATTATTATTATTTTGTGACATTTACTCTTACATTTGATATTCAGTAAATACAAGAAATTCCTAGAACCTATAGAGCTGTATAAACATGAAAACATTGTACAAAAATTCTCTCCCTATTGATACACAATCCACTGCCTTGCTTTTTACCTGTCTGTTTTTACTTATGAAAGAAATTCTTCGTTGATGGGAGTGGAAGGACCATCTGGGAACAGAGGTAAGGTAAAAAAAAAAAAAAAAATTAATAAATAAAAAAAAAAAAAAAAAAAAATAATCTAATAAGCAGAAAGAGGAGATAAGAAGAAGTGAGTAATAAATGAATGCAAATAAACATATTAATCATAATACACAAATACAGTTATGTAAGCTGGGCAGACTCCTACGAAAGTGCATTGATATGAAATATTGCAAATGGAGCTGTATACAAACAAAAGAGGAATATGACTGCAAACAGAGAACAGGGCAAAGAAAAAAAAAACTAGAAAGAGGAACAGGAGGGCAAGAGGAGAAGTAAAGAGACAAAAAAAAGTCTTAGAATCAACACAAACTCCTTTGTTAAAAAAAAAACGAGGTAATGCGTACCCCAGCGCATCAATAATATTTTGCAGCCTAAATCTGGATAAATTTGGGGATTTGTCAAGTAAGTCGGTGTTTATTCATCCAGAATTATCCTTGCTTAGAACTGGTATGTTTAGCTGTCTCTTGTCAATCTTATCTTTATTTTTCGCAACAGATAACCACAGCCGTTGCAACATCTGTTTAAAAAAAATTTCTTTTAACCCTTGTGCTGCTGAATCCTTTTTTTGAGGGGTCTGGGCGGGGATTTGTGGGTAAGGTGTTGTTGGGGGAGGGGGAGGTTGTGTTACTACTACTACTACTACTACTACTACTATTATTATTATTATTGCTCTATCACAGTCCTCCAATTCGACTGGGTGGTATTTATAGTGTGGGATTCCGGGTTGCATCCTGCCTCCTTAGGAGTCCATCACTTTTCTTATTATGTGTGCCGTTTCTAGGATCACACTCTTCTGCATGAGTCCTGGAGCTACTTCAGCCTCTAGTTTTTCTAGATTCCTTTTCAGGGATCTTGGGATCGTGCCTAGTGCTCCTATGATTATGGGTACGATTTCCACTGGCATATCCCATATCCTTCTTATTTCTATTTTCAGATCTTGATACTTATCCATTTTTTCCCTCTCTTTCTCTTCAACTCTGGTGTCCCATGGTATTGCGACATCAATGAGTGATACTTTCTTCTTGACTTTGTCAATCAACGTCACGTCTGGTCTGTTTGCACGTATCACCCTATCCGTTCTGATACCATAGTCCCAGAGGATCTTTGCCTGATCGTTTTCTATCACTCCTTCAGGTTGGTGCTCGTACCACTTATTACTGCAAGGTAGCTGATGTTTCTTGCACAGGCTCCAGTGGAGGGCTTTTGCCACTGAATCATGCCTCTTTTTGTACTGGTTCTGTGCAAGTGCCGGGCATTCACTTGCTATGTGGTTTATGGTTTCATTTTTCGTATTGCACTTCCTACATATGGGAGAAATGTTATTTCCGTCTATCGTACTTTGAACATATCTGGTTCTTAGGGCCTGATCTTGTGCCGCTGTTATCATTCCTTCAGTTTCCTTCTTTAGCTCTCCCCTCTGTAGCCATTGCCAATTGTCATCGCTGGCTAGTTCTTTAGTCTGTCTCATGTATTGTCCGTGCATTGGTTTGTTGTGCCAGTCCTCTGTTCTTTCTGTCTTTCTCCTGTCTCTGTATATTTCTGGGTCTTCGTCTACTTTTATTAGTCTTCTTCCCATGCACTCTTTAGCCACTCGTCTTCACTGATTTTCAGATATTGCCCCCAGTGCTCTGTTTTCGATGTTGACGCAGTCCTCTATACTTAGTAGTCCTCTCCCTCCTTCCTTTCGTGTTATGTATAGTCTGTCCGTATTTGCTCTTGGGTGTAGTGCTTTGTGTATTGTCATTTGTTTCCTGGTTTTTCTGATCTATGCTGCGGAGTTCTGCCTTCGTCCATTCGACTATTCCTGCGCTGTATCTGATTACTGGCACTGCCCATGTGTTTATGGCTTTTATCATATTTCCGGCGTTGAGTTTTGACTTGAGTATCGCCTTGAGTCTCTGCATATATTCTTTCCTGATCGTGTCCTTCATCTCTTGGTGTTTTATATCTCCTCCTTCCATTATTCCCAGGTATTTGTATCCTGTCTCATCTACGTGTTTGATGTTGCTCCCATCTGGTAGCTTTATTATTATTATTATTATTATTATTATTTTATTATTATTATTATTATTTTGTTAAAAAATGACTGCTGCTTCAGCACTATTAATCTTATAAAGAGTCTTCTCTATCTTTCTGATGACGGCTTTCTCGTTGTTGCTTAGACTGGCGAGTAACGCACCAAATGGCATGGTAAAATTCGGTTGAGTCATTTGATTTATTATTGCTTATACAATTCTCTCTCTCTCTCTCTCTCTCTCGTCTCTCTATTCTTCTCTCTCTCTAACGCGACGTTTCCTCCTGATCGACAGGACATTTATCGCTTTATAATGTCCTGTCGATCAGGAGGAAACGTCGCGTTAGAGAGAGAGAGAGAGAGAGAGAGAGAGAGAGAGAGAGAGAGAGAGAGAGAGAGAGAGAATTGTATAAGCAATAATAAATCAAATGACTCAACCGAATTTTACCATGCCATTTGGTGCGTTGCTCGCCAGTCTAAGCAACAACGAGAAAGCCGTCATCAGAAAGATAGAGAAGACCTTTCTTTAATAAGATTAATCAGTGCTGAAGCAAGCAGTAATTTTTCAAACATGTCTACGAGAGGGTCTCCTTCCGAAATATTATTATTATTATTATTATTATTATTATTATTATTATTATTATTATTATTATTATTATTATTATTATTATTATTATTTATTATTTATTTTTATTGAGATGATGAACTTTATTCATATGGAACAAGCCCACAAGGCCCACTGACTTGAAATCCAAGCTTCCAAAGAATATATTCATTTGAAATGAGTTTAACAGGAAGACAGAAAGAAGAGATCAGTTCTTAGAAAAGAAAGAATAAGCTAACAAATTAGTAAATAAATAGATAAGAATGTGAGTAAATTATTAAAATATATAAAGAGAGTTTTATTTTAGGGAAGTAATGGGTTGCATCTTCGGTTGAACATCTGCGGTTCCAATTGCACGAAATACTCAGGGAGAGTGTTCCACTGTCCAGAAGAAAGGACCTCTGGAACTTGAAAGATTCCTTCAAAAGCAACTCCTTATTCTTGTCCTATTAAATTCCGTTTGAACACTGACATTGGTTTGCTTATGAAGATTACGCTACGAAGCGAAGTACCGGGGCATTCTCGGTCATCCAGCGCTTGAGACCGTCTAAAGAGGGAGTTGGAGTGGTTGGATAGCAAACTGGAAGAAAGGAAGGAAGCGGGAATGGAGGGAAAATAAAAGGCTAATAAATGGGGACGCTTCAAGCAATCCAGTCAATGAAGCGCAGATTTCCTGAACGTTCACGAACGTCAGTGGCCAAAATATGGGTGAATCAGCTTCATGTGACGTCTCAGAGGTGATCACATGGCCATTACCCGTCAGGTGAGAAGACAAGAGTTCTGGAAAGTCATTTGTTTTAATCATGACAAGACAGATATCTTCTTGCATCTTTGTTGCGCTAGATGGTGCAATAATAATAAAATAGATGACGTCTCATTATATATTGCTTCAAAGATAAATTTTTCTAACTCCGAAGGAAGCCATTGTTGTTATATGGAAAAATAGAAAATTACTTAACTTGGTGTGTGAAGGCGAGGCTTTTGATATATGAGAAATGTTTAAAATCTGTATTGCAATTTGCAACATTTCCCCTGGAGGGAATTTTTTTTAAGGCTTTCGTTGCGCTCGAATAATATAAGAGGCGCTTTGGAATTTTTCGTTTAATCACCGCGTACCTTTGACGTTTCCAATTTCCATTTTTTAAAATTTATATATATTAAAATCTACGACATCTTTTAACGTCTTGAAAAGATTTGGTTATCACTAGTTTCCGATAATTGGATTCTTTTAATATCCTTAGTGGTTGGTTTGAATTCAGCTTTTTACGATCAATGTCTCGCTTGCTTGATTTTCTTGTTGAAGATAAAGCTGACCTTATGCCAGCACGGGCTCTTGCTCATAGAGCAGTCCGTAGGGAAGTGATTTCCTGAACTCTCAGTTTTTGCGAATTCCTGTGATGCATGTCGCTTAGATTTCCTATGTGAATTTCCTTAAAATTTCCCTTGTCCACAAGTCTCATGATTTCATTTTACATTCTCTCTCTCTCTCTCTCTCTCTCTCGCTGTTGACGTTCGATGCAATTTGAGTCTAGCTATGTTCCGGGATATTACCTTTGCAACGGCACCTCCCCAGAAGGTCGTGTTTCCTTAGCCATTGGTTTATTCCTCCTTTCCAGCCGCCAGGCCTTCCATTACCGGCATTGGAATTCAGTTCTCCTCCTCCTCCTCCTCCTCCTTCTCTTCCTCCTGCTACTGCAGACGTGAGAAAATTGAGTGAAATCCTGGACTTTCCTGTGCTGACGAAAATGGCTCCAAAATGAGTGAGTGTTAGTCCATTCAATAACAGAAATCTGACCTTTTAGACGTGACTGAGATAATCGAAAACGCAGGATGGAAATATTCCCTTCGTTTTAGTACTGGACTGTTTGAGAGAGAGAGAGAGAGAGACTTTTAGATAAGCAGTCAGCCATATCTTTTCCGTAAGTCATATTTTCGCGGACTGAAAAAAGAAACCACATAAACGTTGGAGAGAGAGAGAGAGAGAGAGAGAGAGAGAGAGAGAGAGAGAGAGAGAGAAAACTTCCAGCTGATTGATTTCTCGGTGTTTCGAGAATAGCCCAGGAAACACGGATCTCACGAGAGAATAAAATTACAGTCGTTGCAATCTCACCTTCGATACGTTATCAAACTTGGTCCCAATATTTTATCCTTTCCACCATGGGATCTCTTTTCTCTGAAACCTGTGTTGGGCTTTGTCAATACTTGGACGAGTGACCATTAAGGATGTCGAGAGGGTATAAGCTGACTACGGAGGATCTCATAACGCCTTGGTTCGGGTTACAGGAAGGTGGTATGTAGCTAGCGTCCCTCATCTGTTGTTTTCGACGACTAGGGTACGTAACTTGATTTTTCCGTATTTTTTTTTTTAACATATTATCTTAAAAGACCGATTCTATTACAAGACATTGGGATTCTGAGTAGCTGTAGGTATTGCTTAAATCACAGATTATTATTCTTGAGGGTTTACAATTCAGTATATACTACTCTGCCACGGTCTCTCTCTCTCTCTCTCTCTCTCTCTCTCTCTCTCTCTCATGAATATATATATATATATATATATATATATATATATATATATATATATATATATATATATATTATTATACATAAGTACAGAAAGAGTTTCGATCCAATATTTCCTGATGAGCTCATAAAAAACTGCAAGAATAAGCTCTCTCTCTCTCTCTCTCATATATATATATATATATATATATATATATATATATATATATATCTATATATATATATATATATATATATATACAAGTATAGAATATTTTGCTGATGAACCCATAAAAAACTTTAAGAATAAGCTCTCTCTCTTCTCTCTCTCTCTCTCTCTCTCTCTGATAACCTCGACCCAATTTCTTCGTGGCTCGACACAGAGCCTGGCTCAAGAATGTCGAGCGAAGCGTCGAACGAAACCCGAATTCCGGGAGACACTGAAGGCCGAATAGTTGGCAGATAAAACAAACTCCAATGCCCGTCATTACTGAAACCAGAAAGAGGGTCTTAGATTAATAAGGAACTGTAGAGGATCTTCTAAATGGCTCAGGATATAACGTCTGCGTCGTTAAAAGGGCCGAGTAATCTACGGTCGACGATAAATATAAAAATACGACGTCATTTCGTTTCCCAGTGGAGATGGCGCGATCAGACAGGACTTCATCATCGCCGCGTTCGTCTTTGTCCCTCCTTCCACTTCGATGAAATGAAAGATAATATATAAATTTATGTATATATATTATATATATGTATATATATATATATATATATATTAAAAATTAAATATATATATATAGATATATATATATATATATATATATAGATATATATATATATATATATATATATATATATACCTGTCTTTCAACAGTATATTATTTCACGCGAAACGCAAATTCATTTGCTAAGAATACGTTTTACTCCAATATTTCTGAACAGATACGTATATTTAGAAGTTTATATAAACTAATTACTCAATAAATCATCGCAAACTTAATGTATTTCAATATATTTTACATATATCTATCTATCTATCTATCTATCTATATATATATATATATATATATATATATATATATATATATATATATATATATAATAATATAGAGAGAGAGAGAGAGAGAGAGAGAGAGAGAGAGAGCGCAAATGTGAAATCCGTGTTAGCGCAAAATAAATTGAAATACATTAAGTTTGCGATGATTCATTTATTTAGCAATTAGCTTATGTAAACGTCTAAATATACGTATTTGTTCAGTAATATTGAAGTAAAACATTAATTCGTAGCAAAGGAACTTGTGCTTCCTTTGAAATATTAATATTTCTGAAGTTCATATATTTAGAGGTTTGTATAGATTAATTTATCAATAAATCATCGCTAACTTTATGCATTACAATTTATTCAGGTTTGTTAAGCGCAATTTTGAGACATCTTTCCTAAAAAACTAAAGACACAACTACAAAAACTATGTATTAATACATACATGCATATTATATATATATATATATATATATATTATATATATATTATATATAATATATATAAATATATATGTGTGTATGTGTGTGTGTATAATGAAGTATATGAAATAAATATGTCTAAATTAAATAACGGAATAACAATAATTACTTAGTTGACAAAGCAAAGCAAAATCTAATGATCCCAGATTAAGAATAGTATATGAATTTATTTCTAAATTTATTATATAGAAAAGTAGTCAGTGAAGTTGGCTCTATACTAGACTCATTGTAACACACACAAGCTATATAAATAGCTAGATAGATGGGTAGATTTATTGGCCTCAAAATCACAATACTTTCATATATTACAATAGATAATTTGTTGGTCAATTAATAACAAACGCTCCATAAAAACAACATTACACATTGCGTTTTATTAAATGAATAGTGAAATTGCATATATAATCATTCTGTTGCAAGAATATTAATTAATATTACATAAATGCTATTTTATTTTTGTCGTTTCTAAATTATTTTAGCTTCTATTTCTATGTCGATTATTTACTTGTCTGCTAAACTTGGGACACTGCAATGATTGAGCCTTTTGCCCATTTACAAAACTTACCATTTTTTTGGCTCTCGGGTCTCACTGCATACCACTGCCGCATGCAACAGGTTGATAAGGTGTGTTGCAAGTCTTTCGAACACTTTATTTTGCCTTCTGTTGTATTCTTTTAAATGGCACTTTCACCATAGAATCAGCGCCAAGTTATTTTGGGCATAAGGTTATCAATGTCAATATATATATATATATATATATATATATATTATATATATATATATATATATATATATGTGTGTGTGTGTGTGTGTATACATATATATATATATATATATATATATATATATATATATATATATATATATGTGTGTGTGTGTGTGTGTGTGTGTGTGTATATATACATATATATATATACATATATATATATATATATATATATATATATATATATATATATATATATATGTGTGTAAGTGTTACATAATAGAAAATATGGAATGTTATTCCATATATAAAAACTAAAACTATGATTAATTAAAACCAGTGACCTAAGAGATCAACCAGTTTGCTTGCTGGAATGTGATCAGACCAGATAAGATAAAGTAGGCTAAGATGACGTGTTGTATCAGTCAGTGTCTGGTTTGCCGTCATCTGTGGTCATCAAATCTATTGTTTTGTAAACGGTTGTCAAAGCTTCCTGCTTGAGACAACCACACTGACCTATAACCCAGGCGGCCTACATGACTTGTAATCTATGTCATCTGTGTGTATGTTCGTATGTTCGAGCTACTGTCTGCTCACTTTATGATTGTAAACCAGATTGTAGTCAGACCTGTACATTTTTATCTGATCTTCACAATGTAGACTTAGCAGAATACAGATATTTTCGTACACTGTGTTTCGACATTAGACCCTCATATCAGAAAGAAGATGCTGAATGAACTTAGAAATTATCATCATGAGTTTGAAACATCTCCGCCTTCATACCCAAAGAAGATACTGACTTAGAAATTATCATCGAAATCCAAGACACTTGTGATGGTAAGTGCTTTATAGCAAAGGAAGATAAAGGAAAAGAAAACGCATTTTCGAGAAGTTCGGCAGCAAGGAGGCTTTCGCGCCCGTGTTGGAGGCGCCTGCTCTCGCGGCTGTTCTGGAATCGTCGGGCGTGTTGTGGAGTGCAACACGCGCCTAAGTGTCGGGAGAAACGCCGCGATTTCTGATGCAATACCTCGTCTAGATTCATCTAAGAAGTTCTAGTAATCTCGCAAGCCTGTGACGTTCGCCGTAGGCTCCACCCTCAGAGTGCCGTATAAATACGACGGTCGTAGCAGCAGCAGAGAGAGAGATCGTAGAAGAGAGACACCTGTTAGTCACAGAGAGATATCCTCAGTAAGAGCCACTGGTCAGAATATCAGTGAGAGATCAGCAGCAGAGATCGTCAGAGACTAGTGACGAAGGAACCGACGAAGGATCAGAAGAAGAGTTGGTTGGATACTGTTCTAGTCATCTTCAGGAGTGGACGGCCGTGTTATCTCGACGTCGAGCAGACTTCAGAGAAGAAAAGGTCCTGCTAGAGGTTTTGGGGAGTTCCTGCCTTACAAGTAGACTAGTTTCTGCAATACGGAGTCAAGAAGATGTCTGCAATCACCGTTTTCCTTTTGAGAAGCCATCGCTTCGAATTGCCAAATTGACTAGCAAGTATTTGAATTGCCTCACTGTTCCCCCAGTACATGCAGTGTAAGATTCTATCTTTTTATGTAAATAGGAGATACCATTCTGCATTTACCTATGTTAGTAAGCTTGTAAATAAACCTTTCTTGTGTTAGTGTTTCTTTCTATATTTGTATCCCCAGTTTCAACTGTTGGTGTTGAAATATTTTTTTTTTATTTATTTCATATCGAACCTGAAGCGGACCTCGCTCAGAGGCCGTAACAACACTCCCATGAGGATGGAGAGTCATAACAAACCGACCTTAGCGTAAATTATCGCAGGTACACTCGGCAAGGAAACTTAAGATACAGTTTTTTAAAATCTTCGGACATATATTGTTCAATAATGCCACACCTGGCAACTCTTAAAAGGGGGCGGAGCTTCAAAATCATAGCGTTTGTTGCTTTCTAGATTTTCATCAACTTTACACCATAAAGATTCTGTTGAGGTCCTAAATCATTTATACTTGAATGTAGAAACAGGCTCTATATTATTCGTTAATTGGTTTGGTAACGTCAGTTCATGGTAGAATATCGACCATCCTTTTTTAAAACCTTATTTATAAGTAATGTTTGACACTAAACTGACGTAAAATTCATACGTAATTAAAGACGTATCTTAAACAATGAGAGAAAGGGTTTTAAAATTTGGGCAGTACTTGTGGAAATCGTGAGGAACAATACAGTAAAGAATGGAATATTATGACGATAGAGAGAGAGAGCACGCAAGCATAGGCCTATCGATAGAGATACTTAATTCATTATATTTACTTTGAGAGATTAAGTGAAAATATTTTTTCAAATGTTTCAAAAGTGGAGAGAGAGAGAGAGAGAGAGAGAGAGAGAGAGCGCAAGCATAGGCCTATCTATAGCAATACTCAATTCATTATATTTACTTTGAGAGATTGAGTGATATTTTTTCAAATGTGTTTTAAAAGTGGAGAGAGAGAGAGAGAGAGAGAGAGAGAGAGAGAGCAAAATCTGCTCATGTGAAAGCTTAGGCCTAAAAAAGGCCTATGCTTTCGCAATATGATATGACTGCCAAGATCGTGCTGCACTATGCTAGATAAAATTTGAAGGGTCACAATATTCAAGTTAATTCTCTAAGAAATTCATACCCTAATCTTGGTTACATTCGACAGTTGTCGTAGCATTCAAAGATTGTAAAAAGACGTGGAAAATTTTAGACACAGTGTGCGGTCATTCTTGCTCTCTTGATATAGTTTTTACTTTTGAAAATCGGGTTTCATCCACAAATCATTCACGAAAAAAGCTGTGTTAAGTAAAAATATTTATTACCACAAATAACTCAATATGTATTGCACAGGTAATTAAAATTTTATACCGTGGGAGATCTTTCAGCCTCGCGGCAAAGAAATGCAGTCGTGTAGGGCTGTAGGCTACTACGAACTGCTTCGTAATGGGAGCAAATAGCCAGAAAATCTTTAAGCTAACATACTACTTTAACCTTGATTAAGATTTATGTTTAAAGACAGTAGCTTTGTAAACAGCAACTAGTATTCGATCCATGTCAACGTCAAAGTAATCAAAGTGTGAAATCCGTTACGTTAGCCAGTATCCAGTGATTTGTACTTTCCCGCTCGAAGTTCACATCATAGAAAACGCTCTTGCGGGTGCAACTAGATTTGTTCAACCTACCTTAGCCGTCGCAACATTGAGTGCCATTGACGTCAGCTAACTTTAATCGCTTTGGAATACAAACATTAGTTTGTAGAAACTAAAATAATTGCATTCACCACTTACGATGATGCAATATATCCCCGTTCATGAAGTAAAACGATTAAATATTGTCGTCGTGATACATAGTACTAAAATCAGAAATTCACATTCTATCTACCAGATCTCTATGAACGAATCCATCTGAGAAATTCCAATTAAGTCGGACATATATCGTGTTTTTAAGTATCTGAACAGTTTTGTTTTGCAGTTTTAATTTATATGATATAATTTGCAGTATATTTTCATATTCTAGAGTAAATTTAACGATATTAAGTCTTTTCAGTAAAAACAAATGGGAAATTGGATGAACGAAAGCTAATGAAAACTGTATCTTCAGTTTTCTTGTCGAGTGTACATATATACATATATGATTATATATAGTATATATATATATATATATATATATATATATAGATATATATATATATATATATATATATATATATATATATATATAATATATATATATACATATATATATATGTATATACATATGTGTGGTGTATATGTTCTATTATTCTATATATATATATATATAAATATATATAATCTATACTATGTAATATATAACCATATATATATATTGTAAATACATATGTGTGTGTATATATAGTATTTAATATCTATATATATATATAATATATTATATATATATATACTATTATTTTTCGTATAAAGTATATCAATAGAAGATCCGTAACTGGCACACAACCACTAATGGAAATTTCCAACGCAATCATTTTGCTAATTTTATTTCTACGGTATATTAGCATCAGTCTTTATATACGAGGCGGATGCCCCATTTTGATCATGAGTTGAAGAGTATGTAGCTCACAACAGTGCAATGAAGTCCTCTGAATGATGTTGCGAGTCGTAAATAGTTTGCCCGCCGAAGCATGGCCGGGTGTTGAGATTCGTAAATAAGGCAGGTTGGTATTTATGGTGATCAGAATATTGATAAGAACGGGTCTAGTAGAACGAGACAGGCAGGCGAGCACGACTAAACGGTGTCTCTCCATGGAGCACAGGTATGGGGCAGCAGCTGTGACCTGACTTTTGCTGGGGATACTGGTGTGCTATTATCTTATTCTCATCCCCGTTGTGGGGGGGGGGGGGGGTGGCCGGCGAGTGGCGCTTGTTCTGTCAGTGTACCTCACGAGGTTCTTTGTATCCCGTGGGGTGGGGGGTGGGGGGTGGGGGGGGGGTTGTGCCGTCAGTGCACCTCGCGCAGCACACTGCAGGCTTTACTTGAGGTTCTTTGCAGCGTGCCTTCGGCACCTAGCTGTAACCCCTTTCACTCCATTTACTCTACCTACTTTCATATTCTCTTTCTTCCATCTTACTTTGCACCCTCTCCTAACAACTGTTTCAGCGTCGTTTTCAACGCTGAATGACCTCGTACGTTCAAGCGCTTGGCATTTGGCCTAAATTTTATATTCTAATTTCATTTACCGTAGTTTCTGGGCGGGACATAACGTCTTAAGTGTCGAGACTTCTTGTCTCTAGTTTCTCTTACATAATTCATAACGGCTTGAGTATTTTAATATGAAGCCGAATGAAGGAATTAGAGGAGACTCTTGAAAGAGAGGTTCAAATTGTTTAGTATGGAACTGGATGGAATATAAGATTTAGACCAAAAACCTAGTGTTGGGACCTTTGAGGTCATTCAGTGCTGAAAGAGAAACTAAGAGTAAAGAAGTCTGTAAAGGTGTAACAGGAGGAAAACAGAGGGAAACATCTCAATTATTAGGATAAGGTGGAAAGTCAGATGGAAGAAAGAGAATAAGAACCGAGGTACAGTAAAAGGAATGAAAGGACTTGGAGCTAGGACCGAAGGGACGCTGCAAAGAACCTCGAGTAATGCCTGCAGTGTGCCGCGTGAGGTGCACTGACGGCACTACCCGCCCTACGGGGTACGGACCGTTGGGAAAATGGAAAAGTATAATAAAAGTACACTGGCAGATGTCAGGGAGGTAGAATTGTATATACTCACTTTTTACTGGCTGTCGATTAGATGTTATGATTACTGGAGCAACCAATGTTATGATCAGGTATTCAGTGAATTCGGCAGTCTAACGTTATCAAGTAACTGGTTTGATTTTCAGAAAAAAAATATTAGATAGGATCTGATTGCTTTGAAAGTATTTATTTGTCAAGGTTTGGATGGCAAGATGGAGAGCGATGCTTCGTTTTCGAAGTCTGTTTGTTATTAAAATTGAATTATTAATGCTCTGTTTTTCCCCTTCGAAATATTACAAAGTCATTTAGGCTTATTCCACAAGAATGGCTTGTCGGTTTTGACTACTACTGCTTTGGATGATGATAATAATAATAATAATAATAATAATAATAATAATAATAATAATAATAATAATAATAATGGGCGCCGTGGAGGAGTGGGTTAGGTCGTCAATGGACTTAAGTCAAGTTAAGCAACATTGGGGCTGGTCAGTCGTTGGATGGGTGACCGCTCTCCTCGGCGTTGATTCCTTGGGAAAGGATCTTTACCATAATTTCCTCAGTCTACTCAGCTGTAAATGAGTACCTATCCCTGATGGGGTAGGGTCCAGCTATGGGTTAAATAGCAAAACTCAGCAATGATGGAAAGACATGAAGGAATAAACGACAACGACGTAAATGGAACCTCTGGCAACAGAGGAGCTTCGTCCGGCAACCAGGTATTCAACCCAATTGAAGGGGAAGACGGTCAGGTACTTGGAGGTCGTCATCCAGCAACTGATCACCACAACTTGGTATATGCAGGAGCAAGATTAGTAGCAGAACTGATGGGGACACGAACACCAACGCCACCAACACAACCAACCCAACAGAAACCAAAACAGCAACCTCCTTGGAAAAGGCGCCTGGAAAAGCAAATCATGGTGATGAGATCTGACTTGAGTAAACTGAAAGAGATGGCAGAAAAAAGGCTAAGAAGCAAGAAAACAAGGGAGGAACTCAACGATAAATACAAAGTACAAGAGAGGGGACTAAACAACACAATAGAAGATGTAAAACAGAGGCTTAAGGCCAAAGCACATAAGATCCAACGGTACATGAACAGGAATAAGGGATACCAACAGAACAAACTATTCGGAACCAACCAGAAAAGACTATACAGCCAACTAAGAGGGGAAGACAATCACCCAGAAATTCCCGAAGCCGAACCAAGTAAGAGACTCTGGGAAAACATATGGAGCAACCCGGTATCACACAACAAACATGCAACATGGCTCCAGGAAGTCAAGGAAGAAGAAACAGGGAGAATAAAACAAAGATTCACAGACATCACGACAGACACAGTCAGACACCAACTAAAGAAAATGCCAAACTGGAAAGCCCCAGGTCCCGATGAAGTCCATGGATACTGGCTCAAAAACTTCAAGGCCCTACACCCACGAATAGCAGAACAGCTCCAGGATTGTATCACAAATCACCAAGCACCCAAATGGATGACCACAGGAAGAACATCCTTAGTACAAAAAGACAAGAGTAAGGGAAATATTGCCAGTAACTACAGGCCTATCACCTGCCTACCAATAATGTGGAAGTTACTAACAGGTATCATCAGTGAAAGGCTATACAACTACCTAGAGGAGACAAACACCATCCCCAACCAACAGAAAGGCTGCAGAAGGAAGTGTAGGGGCACAAAGGACCAGCTCCTGATAGACAAAATGGTAATGAAGAACAGTAGGAGAAGGAAAACAAACCTAAGTATGGCATGGATAGACTATAAGAAAGCCTTCGACATGATACCACACACATGGCTAATAGAATGCCTGAAAATATATGGGGCAGAGGAAAACACCATCAGCTTCCTCAAAAATACAATGCGCAACTGGAATACAATACTTACAAGCTCTGGAATAAGACTAGCAGAGGTTAATATCAGGAGAGGGATCTTCCAGGGCGACTCACTGTCCCCACTACTCTTCGTAGTAGCCATGATTCCCATGACAAAAGTACTACAGAAGATGGATGCCGGGTACCAACTCAAGAAAAGAGGCACAGAATCAACCATCTGATGTTCATGGACGACATCAAGCTGTATGGTAAGAGCATCAAGGAAATAGATACCCTAATCCAGACTGTAAGGATTGTATCTGGGGACATCAGGATGGAGTTTGGAATAGAAAAATGCGCCTTAGTCAACATACAAAAAGGCAAAGTAACGAGAACTGAAGGGATAAAGCTACCAGATGGGAGCAACATCAAACACATAGATGAGACAGGATACAAATACCTGGGAATAATGGAAGGAGGGGATATAAAACACCAAGAGATGAAGGACACGATCAGGAAAGAATACATGCAGAGACTCAAGGCGATACTCAAGTCAAAACTCAATGGAGGAAATATGATAAAAGCCATAAACACATGGGCAGTGCCAGTAATCAGATACAGCGCAGGAATAGTGGAATGGACGAAGGCAGAACTCCGCAGCATAGATCAGAAAACAAGGAAACATATGACAATACACAAAGCACTACACCCAAGAGCAAATACGGACAGACTATACATAACACGAAAGGAAGGAGGGAGAGGACTACTAAGTATAGAGGACTGCGTCAACATTGAGAACAGAGCACTGGGGCAATATCTGAAAACCAGAGACGACGAGTGGCTAAAGAGTGCATTGGAAGAAGGACTAATAAAAGTAGACGAAGACCCAGAAATATACAAAGACAGGAGAATGACAGACAGAACAAAGGACTGGCACAACAAACCAATGCACGGACAATACATGAGACAGACTAAAGAACTAGCCAGCCATGACACATGGCAATGGCTACAGAGGGGAGAGCTAAAGAAGGAAACTGAAGGAATGATAACAGCGGCACAAGATCAGGCCCTAAGAACCAGATATATTCAAAGAACGATAGACGGAAATAACATCTCTCCCATATGTAGGAAGTGCAATACGAAAAATGAAACCATAAACCACATAGCAAGCAAATGCCCGGCACTTGCACAGAACCAGTACAAAAAGAGGCATGATTCAGTGGCAAAAGCCCTCCACTGGAGCCTGTGCAAGAAACATCAGCTACCTTGTAGTAATAAGTGGTACGAGCACCAACTTGAGGGAGTGATAGAAAATGATCAGGCAAAGATCCTCTGGGACTATGGTATCAGGACGGATAGGGTGATACGTGCAAACAGACCAGACGTGACGTTGATTGACAAAGTCAAGAAGAAAGTATCACTCATTGATGTCGCAATACCATGGGACACCAGAGTTGAAGAGAAAGAGAGGGAAAAAATGGATAAGTATCAAGATCTGAAAATAGAAATAAGAAGGATATGGGATATGCCAGTGGAAATTGTACCCATAATCATAGGAGCACTAGGCACGATCCCAAGATCCCTGAAAAGGAATCTAGAAAAACTAGAGGCTGAAGTAGCTCCAGGACTCATGCAGAAGAGTGTGATCCTAGAAACGGCACACATAGTAAGAAAAGTGATGGACTCCTAAGGAGGCAGGATGCAACCCGGAACCCCACACTATAAATACCACCCAGTCGAATTGGAGGACTGTGATAGAGCAAAAAAAAAAAAAAAAAAATAAAAAAAATAAATAAAAAAATAATAATAATAATAATAATAATAATAATAGGTTATTAACACTGGAAAAAATTCCACAATAATGTAATTGTCAACGAATATTATAAAAAGATATTTATGAAATGAAACCTTACGAGAATCTGCTCGATTCTCCTTATGAATCGAGCAGGTTCTTGAAAGCTCTCTGTTTACATATGTTTTAAAATATAAGTTTGCACTTACTTCAGAGTGGATTTTTCCACTAATAATTTTAATAATAATAATTTCGGTGTGTTCATGATTCAATAAGAATTTTCTACCTAATTTAGTTTCAAGCCAGTAAGTATGAGACGGAGTTCACTCGAAATGATTCCTTAACGGGCTGACCAGGAACAAGATCCCGGGCCGGCATATGGCCAGGTTAATCTACACAGACAAATGATTCCTATGTACGTTAAATCTCCTGAGTTGTCTAGACTTATAAGCACCGTACTTTGCGATTCAAACCCATATTCAGGCTTATCAAAGCCTTCAAAGTCTTTGAACCTTTCGCCGGCTGGAGAAACTTAGTCC
Organism: Macrobrachium nipponense; assembly: GCF_015104395.2. Taxonomy (NCBI): domain Eukaryota; kingdom Metazoa; phylum Arthropoda; class Malacostraca; order Decapoda; family Palaemonidae; genus Macrobrachium; species Macrobrachium nipponense. The sequence continues at coordinate 86,737,260 of NC_061107.1, forward strand.
AGACAGTTAAGTAAGCCATTCGTATTTCCAACAAATATGGCAGCCGAGGAACCATCTTCATAAATTGGGCTTAAACACCGAAAGCGCTCACAAGGAGAATCTTTTGCTATTATACCACACCCGCCCCCCCAACCCCCACCCGGCAGAATTATGGCCACAATCATAATTCAAAACGAACTACACAAATCTTTCTTTTTATGACCCCGTGCTTGTCTGCTTTCAGTGTTGTGAGCCTGTTATGATAAGAAAGCAAATCCTGCGTAGTTTGGAGGCTTCGTTACTATTTTGGTCTCCAGACGGATTTCCATAAATAAATGCTCTGAATAAAATATCCTTATGATTGCGTTTAATCCCGACTTCTGGAAACACCAGCCAACATATTTGCCTCATTCGCCTGTGGTTGAATGGAACTCGGATAAGGATGACGTGGAATACGCTTCAACGTCTGGATCCAGCCCCCTGGATGATATTTCCAGGGCTGTTCTGGAAAATATATTCCATGCGGTTAAGTTCATATGAATTTTCTCGTCCCGCACTTTAATTTCTTACTCGTTCCCTCTCGTGCAAGGTGGGGATGAGGGACAGTTCATTGCCTTGCTGTTGAACTTCTCAGTTTCAGAGATCTTTTATCTCACACAGTTGGACTGTGGAATAATCTCCCTGAGGAGGTGCAATGCATTACTACCCTAGAGCAATTGTTTGTATTTTACTATTTACTTACAATTTCATCTATTCATTTATTAATTTGTTAATTTATTTAATTGTCAATTCATGATCTCTTTTGTCTGTATTTCGTTTTAATTAAACACCTTGGAAGCCTGAATTTCACGTTTATGGCCTCTGTGGGTTGCTTGCATTTGAATAGGGATGCTAATAATAATAATAATAATAATAATAATAATAATAATAATAATAATAATAATAATAATAATAATAATTTACAGCTTTGAGCGTGGCTTTTGTGGCAGTGGATGAGAAAGATTTCCGTGCATGTCAAGTTTTAGCCATCTGGCCAAGTCATAATAAGATTTTGGCCTTGCAATTGATCGCTTGCGTGTTGGGTCGTCTGTTGTTGATGAATGTTGAATGAAATAGTCAAAACCAGCTCCTTCTTAAGGATAACACAAGACGCTGTTACTAATCTGGTGTTGGTCTTTTTCCATGAGTGCAAGGGGACGTGGGAGGGGCCAGTTTCCCCCCAGCGGGGCACACAGAATGGCAAACCAGTCTGGGTCTGAGGTTATTCTTCGTAATCAGGTTCCTGGTTTTATTTTTGTTATAAATAATAATAATATATACGTACATTTTAACTGGTGTCTGCAATCGGTCCATTACATACCGTGCTCCTCTTTTTCATAATTAGGATGGGTAATTGTATCATTAGAGAGCCTCATTTTTGTGATGATTTTGGCCAGGGCTGTTATCATTCTTGTAAGAAATATTATTGGTTCCGACTACGTGGCTAAGTGGTTCAGTTACCCGAGTGCTACTGTAGATAGTTTTTATGACTTGAGCCCATTACTGCAGACATCAGTTCAGGACGAAGAAACGACCGCCAACAGACAGTAAAACCCAAAAAACAAAAAAAGAACAGACCTCAGACGAGAGAGAGAGAGAGAGAGAGAGAGAGAGAGAGAGAGAGAGAGAGAGAGATGATGCAACACGTAAAGTATATGCTAGTATGATAAACTTGACTCAGGCATTTCAGATATTTTCTATATTTGGAAAATCCGAATATTTTTTGTCGCAATTATTGATTTTAGGGGCAAACTAGAAATAATTGGCTGGGTGCTGCCTGATGTAACTGGATGAGTCATCAGAATCTGACTTTTTCGTTTTTGTTTTAATTTTTTATTTATTTTTTATTAAAAAAAATTTTTTTTTACCCCCGTCAAGGAATTTATAGTTTTATATTTGTTTTGCCTGCTTGTTTGTTTGGTTGTTTCCGTTTGTGTGTGGAAAGTTTGCTGTGGATTCGAACGGAAATTCGACCAAAGGTTTGAATATTGATTTGCAATGAGTGATTAAGTTTGTGGAGGGGTAGGAATAAATTTTTGGGTGAAAGGAACCTTTGGGGTTCTAAGTTTTAGGGAGAGGTTTGTGATTTTAAGCACCGATTTTTAAGATATTGTTTCCATACTGATAAACCGCCATAGCTATAGCTCGTTAATGAAGCGTACCAGCTTTTCTAAAAAATCGTGGTTGTATCTTTTCGGCAGCTTTGAATGTTCTGTTGTCAGCTATAGGTGTGTACGCCTTCTCATTCTCATATTGATTCAATATAATAACAGAATGTCATTCTCTCAGAATTGACTTCGTCCAGGACGGGGTCAGACTTTCCCACTACTATAGTAGATTCACATCAACCGTGCATTTGATGTCTAGGCCAGTCCCTTACTACGCTCCTGATAGGCTGTTGATGAGCCAATCACAGGATTGGAAACTCTCAGTCTCTCTCGAGAGTTCACATGGGTAGGATCTATGTTCCACCTCTCCTGAGGTATACGTCTTTCAGGAGAGGTGGAACATACATCCTGCCTATGTGAACTCTCTCGAGAGACTGAGAGTTTCCAGCCCTGTGATTGACTTATCAACAGCCAATCAGGAGCGTCGTAAGGGACTGGCCTAGACATCAAATGCACGGTTGGTGTGAATCTACTATAGCTCCTTCGAAAGCCTCAAAAATGATGGCGAAAGAACGTCTGCAGGATGTCAATTTCTAATAAATTGCATCATAAAAGAGCTATTTCACATTCGCAATTGATCCTCTGACCCCCTTTTCCTGCTGAGAGCAGCTAGATTCTCTGAACAGCAGCACCAATATGTAGTCAATGCGCTTTGCTGTCGAACTGCTCAGTTCCAGAGGTCCTTTATTCCTTACATAGTTGAACTGTGGAACAGCTTCCCTGAGAATATTGTGCAACTGGAACCTCAACAGTTCAAGCAAAAATTTCCTTGTGTTTGAAAAATTTTCTTTAATTTTTATCGATTTATTAATTTCTTAGTTTCTTTTTTCTTCAATAATAACTGATCTTTTCTCTCTACTTCCTACTACCTTCTATTACTTCTTTCAAGTGAACACCATTTTTGTTGGAATCTTGAATTTCAAGTCAGTGGCCCCAGTGGGCATGTTCCAATGAATGGGGTTCATCTTATTATTATTACTATTATTATTATTAAAATAGTTTAACCAGACCACTGAACTGACTGGCCCGAAGGATTAAAATGAAATGGTTTACCAGGTCTAGTGCGTTGGAGAAGCACTGGGATTAAATGAATGAAATTTTAAAATAATAATAATAATAATAATAATAATAATAATAATAATAATAATAATAATAATAATAATAATAATAATAACAAAAGGGTAAAGTAACAAGGACTGTAGGGGTAAAGCTACCAGATGGGAACAACATCAAATACATAGATGAGTCGGGATACAAATACCTGGGAATAATGGAAGGAGGGGATATAAAACATCAAGAGATGAAAGACACGATCATGAAAGAATATATGCAGAGACTCAAGGCTATACTCAAGTCAAAACTCAACGCCGGAAATATGATAAAAGCCATAAACACGTGGGCAGTGCCAGTAATCCGATACAGCGCAGGAATAGTGGAATGGATGAAGGCAGAACTTCGCAGCATAGACCAGAAAACCAGGAAACATATGACAATACACAAAGCACTACACCCCAAGAGCAAATACGGACAGACTATACATAACACGAAAGGAAGGAGGGAGAGGACTACTAAGTATAAAGGACTGCGTCAACATCGAAAACAGAGCACTGGGGCAGTATATGAAGACCAGTGAAGACGAGTGGCTCAAGAGTGCATGGGAAGAAGGACTGATAAAAGTAGACGAAGACCAGAAATATACAGAGACAAGAGAAAGACAAACAGAACAGAGGAATGGCATAACAAACCAATGCACGGACAATACATGAGACAGACTAAAGAACTAGCCAGCGATGACACGTGGCAATGGCTACAGAGGGGAGAGCTCAAGAATGAAACTGAAGGAATGATAACAGCGGCACAAGATCAGGCCCTAAGAACCAGATATGTCCAAAGAAGGATAGATGGAAATAACATCTCTCCCATATTTAGGAAGTGCAATACGAAAAATGAAATAATGATAATAATAATAGCAAGCGAATATCCGGCACTTGCACAGAACCAGTACAAAAAGAGGCATGATTCAGTAGCAAAAGACCTCCACTGGAGCCTGTGCAAGAAACACCAGCTACCTTGCAGTAATAAGTGGTACGAACACCAACGTGAAGGAGTGATAGGAAACGATCAGGCAAAGATCCTCTGGGACTATGGTATCAGAACAGATAGGGTGATACGTGCTAATAGACCAGACGTTACGTTGATTGACAAAATCAAGAAGAAAGTATCACTCATTGATGTCGCAATACCATGGGACACCAGAGTTGAAGAGAAAGAAAGGAAAAAATGGATAAGTATCTAGACCTGAAAATAGAAATAAGAAGGATACGGGATATGCCAGTGGAAATTGTACCCATAATCATAGGAACACTAGGCACGATCCCAAGATCCCTGAAAAGGAATATGGACAAACTAGAGGCTGAAGTAGCTCCAGGACTCATGCAAAAGAGTGTGATCATAGAAACGGCGCACATAGTAAGAAAAGTGATCGACTCCTAAGGAGGCAGGATTCAACCCGGAACTCCACACTATAAATACCACCTAGTCGAATTAGAGGACTGTGATAGAGCAAAAAAAAAAAAAAAAAAAAAAAAAAAAAAAAAAAAAACTACTACTCGATCTGCCATCTTCATTAGATTATTTCATAATTAAAAACAACTCTCAACGTAAAAAAAAAAAAAAAAAAAAAAACACCAGGTTCGAATCCTGGTACAGGCTAGGAGCGCTAATCGTGAGTTACTTCGTGTATGTGTGTGTCACTTCCATCAGAAATTTCGTTAGATATACTGGGTTATTTGTGGCTTAGGTTAATGTTTGGAGGCATGTGATTATCAAGTATAAAGCTAATAAAACCCAGTTACAAGCTATCATATATATATACATACATACACACACACACACACACACACATATATATATATCTATATATATATATATATATGGATTTATATACGTGTATACACACATATACATACATATATATGTATATATATATATATATATATATATATATATATATATATATATATATATATATATATATATATATACATATATATATATATATATATATCACAGTTTATTTACGTACACATACGTTCTGTTATGAATATTGACATAAACCCTGTCGCATCCAAAGACACACAGCTCGGAAGAACGCCAGCAAATCCTCACTTTACTGTCAAAACCACCAAAAAACCGATCTTGGAACGCCATCAGAACATCATCAGCGGCATCTGCAAGTGCTTGCAACCCAGCTCTTGTGTGCAGCTGCACGCAGGATCATGCTGCTGTAGGAAAATCTGAATTCGGTCGGCATATTTGGGTTCTTTCGTAATCATCGAAAATCAGGGGTTTGCCTCTCGAATCTCGAGAGAATCCGGATGGTGCAACAGCTAGCTCACCTTTTTTTTTTCCAGTTCCATCGTGGGACCGACCAGCCTCCATCAAAAGTAATTGGACGTTTTTCAGGTAATTGGATGCCCGCGGAAGTATTAATTGGATACCAGAGATAAGAGTGCTTTGTAATCTCATTACCTGGCGAGATTGGACTGAAATTGATGGGGGTTTGGGTAAACAGCAGGCGTTGAATTCACGAGCTGGTGACACAAGAAGACGTTATTAAAAAAAATATTCACTTTTCCTCTTCCATCTGGCTGCAGTGCCTCCGGCCGACACGGAAATGACGTCAGTCGTTGAGTCTGGAAATCTTGGGTCTTAGTTTCTTCCAATTTTTAAGCGTTTGGAGTAAACAAACGTTCATCTCGATGGCTATATTCTAAGCAAAGATATAACACGGAATGATGCTCGTAATGGAATGTATATATTTTTTTAGCAATATGCTCTGAAAAAGAACTTTTCAGCAGAGAACAGTAACAGTTGTTACTACTACATTCCTTCGAATAAAAGATGAAGGGTTCGGCGGTATTTTCATTAAAGAATACAGATGTATGTAAATATATATACGTGTAAATTATGTACACACACGCATATATTCATACATACATACGTACATATGTATATATAAATATATATATATATATATATATATATATATATATATATATATATATATATATAAATTGACACATATACATACAAATATGTGAATGTATATATATGTGTGTGTGTGTGTAAATATGTATATTATATATATGTATATATATATATATATATATATATATATATATATATATATATATATTGTGGGTGTGTGTTTGTGTGTGTAATGACAACCGATGCAGTTAGAAAAGTTGAAGGGTCGAGATGGCTTATAGGTGACAACTGACCCAGAATCATCTCACCCAATCTTCTTCAATGCTAGCAATAGAAAATTGATGACGGTATACCAGAACTGGAAGTCCCAACCTTTAGCTCTGTTATCAACTCATTTAGTTTAGCGAAGTGGGATTTCGTCAATTGCCCTTTGAGCTAATCGACCACTCTTCAATACATGTGCCAGATTCCACCGATACAGAATGATACAAGTTTTTACAGTGTAAAGGAAATAGAATTTTTCAGTGTCCGTATCCGAGGGAAAAGTGACGTTGGAAGAGGAATCCCACTAAATCTCGTTGAGGATTTGTCACTGTCCTGTCGTGGGGGTGGGGGTGGGGATTTGGGGGGTGATGGGAGCGTATGGGTGGTTGTTGATTATATATGTAATGAGGTTATTTTCTCATTATTCATTTGGTAAACGTGTAACTCGAGCGTCAAGGCAAACTAATACACACAGCCCCCCCCCCCCCTCTCTCTCTCTCTCTCCAAGCGATCAACGGCTCGCGACCTCTCTCTCTCTCTCTCTCTCTCCAAGCAATCTCCCTCTCTCTCTCTCCACCTCTCTCTAACAGGTAATGAAAATGAGAGAGTTGCATTATGAAAAAATACATTTATTAACAATGAAAAAAACAGGAAATCAATTAGGTCTCACAGACTAACTTAATTCAAGTTACCCCACTATCAAAATGTCTAAACAGTAAATGTAGTCACACCAAAGAGTCTATATCCATCGGGACTCCCTTTCGGTCCCCCCATTACCAGAACCGTCTGTTTCAAAGACATAAGAACACCCCGGTAAGTACACACACAAGTTTAACAATCAGAGATTAAAGATTGAATATTACTACAAACATGTCAAACAGATAACAACCCAGTCTTCGTTAGCGCCTCACAATACTAGCTGCATCCAGTTTCACAAAGGCACTTTGAGAAGAGTTCTAGAACTGAGTACATTGACTTGTCTAACTAAGCAGTTTTATCTCACGCCACCCACAGAAACTATTCGTCAGCTTTCTCGGGTCGTTGCTTCTGCTCTGTTCTTCACATTCCATATGTCACAGCGAACATATTGGCAATATATTATTAATCAAAAACCCTAGGCCTTTCATATACACTCAAAATGTCTTTGGGACCTGCCTGTTGTTGAACTATTCAGTACAGGTTGTTTACACTGTAAAGACAACAGAATTTTAGTGTCAGTATCTAAAGGACAATTAACGTTGGAAGAGGAATCCTGCTAAAACTCGTTGCGGATTTGTCACTGACCTGTTGTGGGGAAGGGGGTGAGTAGATGGTTGTTGATTATATATACTCAAAATGTCTTTGGGACCGATATTGTTGAACTATTCACTACAAGTTGTTTACACTGTAAAGGCAACAGAATTTTTAGTGTCCGTATCTGAAGGAATATTGACGTTGGAAGAGGAATCCTGCTAAAACTCGTTGAGGATTTGTCACTGACCTGTTGTGGGGAAGGGGGCGAGAAGATGGTTGTTGATTATATATACTCAAAATCTCTTTGGGACCTATATTGTTGAACTATTCAATGAAGCTCCGCTGATAGTACTGGAAAAAGCTGCTGAAGGGGAGAGGAGTTTCATGTCGCAGAGTTTGGCTTAACTTTTTGATGGTGTCCAGGTGCATGGTTCCGATTTTATGACGGACATCCTCTGTAGGCTTAGCTTCAGGGATACAAAAGGACATGTCGCTGCATTCTTAGAACACTCTCCTAATCACGTGGTCCGGGTGTTATAAAGATGGCGGGGTGATGGTTGTATGCGAATCAATTTAAATCTTTATCCTATTATTATTAGAGAGAGAGAGAGAGAGAGAGAGAGAGAGAGAGCTCGTAAAAATATATTGCAGGCTAAGCCTAATTTAAGTGAGATATCATTGTAACTAGATATGAGGAGGTAGGATAGTATACAAATAGGGTTTGTCCATAAGAAGCGAATGTGTTTAGTGTTATCTGTATAATGATTAAGACATCTACGAAAGGGAAATCGTCTTTAATCATTTCCTTTATACTTGGTAATTGTTATCAAGCTGTTTGATTTTGAGGATATTCGTGGGAGCCCACCCTTACCGAGATTCAAGAGCAGAAATATCGTTAGCGAATTCAAATCTTGGCCTTAGGTTTTATGCGATTCTTACTACCATTCAAACTATCCCGAACTATCACGATTCTGTCGGTAGGATGATGGTGAATGGTCAACGGAAACTAATCCCAAAGACATGGGACAAATCCTATATGGGAATAATGGAATTGAATATAAAATTTAGTCCAAAAGGGACCTGAGATCATTCAGGGCTGAAAGAGAAATTAAGAGAAAAAGGTTTTAAAGGCATAACAGGAGGGAAATCTCTCGCAGTTGCAAAGAGAAACAATTGTTCAAGAGGGTGGAAAGTAAGAGATGATGAGCGGAGATACGTTCAAAGGAATGAAAGAGGTCGCAGTTATGGGTCGAAGCTGATGCTATAACAAAGGCCCTACGGGGGAATCCTCTATACAGCAGTGGTGGTTGCCAAACAGTCGATCGCGATGTACCAGTCGATCGCGGCCACTTGTTTCGTCGATCGCCGTTTCCCCCACAATACTATGTAGACAAACAAAAACACAAGCAGTGCCTCAGTGGCGTGGTTGGTATGGTCTTTGCCTGCCACTTCGGTGGCCACGAGTTCGATTCTCGGGCATTCCATTGAGGTGTGAGAGATGTGTATCTCTGGTGATAGAAGTTCGTCCTCGACGTTTTTCGGAAGTCACGTAAAGCCCTTGGTCCCGTTGCTGAATAACCACCGGTTCCATACAACGTAAAAACACAATACAAACAAGCAAACAAACAAAACAAAACAGCATATATTATATATTATATATATATATATATATATATATATATATATAAAAGTGAGGCAGTTGTACTCATGCTTTATCGTACTACGGCGGTATTTGAAATTATTTTTCCCCACATAATAGATATGTGATTATGTAGCATGTTAGATCGTAAAAGAGTTTCAGTCTTTAGACTAGATCTCGGAGTCCTAAAGTCTGGCCACCCCTGCGTTACGGACAAATCTTTTGCACGGGAAATAAATTCAGCGTGAACGCTCAGTCGTTTCCTGATGCCAAGTCCTTCCCCATCGTCCAAGCATTATTGTACACACACACACACACACACCTATATCTATCTATCTATCTATCTATCTATATATATATATATATATATATATATATATGTATATATATATATATATATATACATATATATCTCTCTATATATATAGATATATATAGATATATATATAGATATATATAGATATAGATATATATATATATATATATATATATATGATATATATATATATAATATATATCTATATCTATGAGATCTAGATATATCTATATATATCTATATATATATCTATATATATCTATATATATATATATATATATATATATATATATATATATATATGTGCGGGTGTGTGTGTGGTGTGTGTGTATATATATATATATATACAGGGCCGTTTCTAGTTCATTAGGCACCCCAGGCAAGAACTCATTATGGCGCCCCCCTTCCCTCCAGGCTGGAAATAATAACATAAACAATTTCGAACACAACTAGCATCTCAAGTTTCACAACAAAACAACGTACTTTATTAATAAATCATCTTCACGTATATGTATACACAACAAGGAAAAGTATAGACTCAAAAGTATACAAACTATTTTTGTAAATTTTAATAGAATAACACCATTGTACATTTTTATTGCAAATCCTTCCTAAGATAACTCCTGGATTTCACTCGAATTTTCAACTCAGAAATATCTCCAAAATGTGAACTTTGTTTCTTATAAAAACTATAGGCTAGGCTTATGCACACACAACACAGCTGCACACTTACCTCTACTTTGGGCTCGTTTTTCCTCTTCCTCCTTTTTTCTTTTCTTGTTTGCTGCAGCTGACAGCTTGGACTGCCTCTTCATGATTGATATAAGCTTGAATGCTTGACAGCTGCGTTGACAACTTAAGATGACTTAAAAAAAAGAAGTAAAGATTGGAGTAAACACGATGCTTAGAACTTAACTAAGGTGGCGTCGCGAGCAGGCGGCTGTCTTAGTTTTAACGCTCCTTGATACTGACGACAGCTACCTATTCAGTGTTGCCAATTTTTCAGAAACATTAAACACCGTTGCATCAAGTATTAACACTTCCATTATTCATTTATTTTCGCGTTTACACTTGTATTTATTTATTTGAATTATTCACGTAAAAATAATACTTCTCTCATTTGTTTATATATTAATTTTGGATGGCAATTTGGCGCCCCCCAAGCAAATGGCGCCCCAGGCGACCGCCTGTGTCGCCTGTGCCTGGAAACGGCCCTGTAGATATATAATATAATATATATATATATAGATATTATATATATATATATATATATTATATAATATATATAATTATATATATATATATATATATATATGTAAGTGTGCATATATTGGCCTCTTCGTTTCTCGATTAAGTACAATTTTTTAGTATGCTTACCACTACAAACCCTTAAATCTGGAATGACTTAATAACCATTTCAGAATCAAGACCTGATAGTGACAAGCGTATCCAAAAACTATGAAGAAGACAAGAACTAGTGAGGCCATTGTGGACATTAATATTGTACCTATTTATGGTAAAAGCGATCATTAGAGTTGATACGCATATTTGTTTATGAACGAGCCCCATAATCCAATTTGGCTATCGTATACTTATTAGCTTAATGATAAAATCTGAATTTAAACCCGATTCCTTCGCGTAACTGTTTGACTTGTATGAGTTTTTTCTCCATCTTTCTGCCAGAAACTTCGTTGAAATCGTCTGAATATTCAGAAACTCTTTCGGTGTTTGTCAGCTTTCTGGAGGGGGACATTGGTTTTCGTAACTGATACGTCCTATTTTGAGTTTCTCACATTTGTGGAGCATTAGAATAAATAAAATGCCTTAGGTTCACGTTCGGGTTTCTTCTCTTCAAGCTAATCGGGGTCCTCGGCTATTATTATTATTAAAAGTAATTGCTGCCTCAGCTGCATTAATTTCAGATAGGTTCTTCTCTATTTTCCTAATTATTGTTTTCTCATTGTTTAGGCAACAATGAGAAAACAATAATTACGAAATTAGAGAAGAACCTGTATAAAATTAATGCAGCTGAGGCAGCAATTACTTTTAATGAAACATGTTTAAAAGAGGGTTTACTTCCAGCATATTATTATTATTATTATTAAGTTATTATTATTATTATTATTATTATGATTATTATTATTATTATTACATATTATTATTTATTATATTATTATTATTATTAGTTATTATTATTATTATTCAAAAGATGAGCACTGTTCATATGGAAGAAGTCTATAGGGGCCACTGACTGGAAATTCATGCTACCAAAGAATATGGTGTTCATTTGAAAAAAGTAATAGAAGGTAATAAGAAATGCGGAAAGGGGAGGTAAATGTTATTAGCCAAGAAAAATAAATGAACAAAAGGATAGAAAAAATAGATATAAATGAAAGATAATTATGAAAGTTTAAGGAGAATTATTTTGGGGTAGTAATGCATTGTTCTTCACTTGAACTTGTGAGGTTCCGGGTGGACAACATCCCCAGTAGGGAGACTGTTCCGCATTCCAACGGTGTGAGGAATGGAGGACCTCTGGAACGGAGAAGTTCGACAGAGAGGCACATTTACTGCACATTTAGCAATGCTACTACCTCATTGTGATCAGTTATTATGTACAGACTGAGTCTAGTCATCCAAGTAGAAGATTGACGAGCAATTTTGCTCTTTGTCAGTAACACTTGGAAGGTGGGAGTTGGGAATATATAGCAGGTTTGGGGTACCATTTCCACGGCGATCGTCGATCGCCACTTGTGGATCCCGAAGGCCGAATCTGACGGTACTAATGAGGGGTAACACATTCAGTGAGAACCCGAAATTCGTCTCGAGAATTTAGCTACCTTGCCTTTTGACTAATGGTGACTCTTGTGGTGCTAATGGCCGCCATTCGTTGCTGTCAAGAGCAGGAGACACGAAAGGTCTCATGCAATTCAATCATATTGTTCTTGTCCAGGATTATGCGGTGTAACTTCTTCGGCAGTTAGGGAGATTATATGCTCAATAAGATGTTTGATTTCAGTTGTATGATAATAATAATAATAATAATAATAATAATATAATAATAATAATAATAATAATAATAATAATAATAATAATAATAGCAACCACAACAATAATATTACTGTCTCACTAAGTAGAGCCAAAATGTCGTGAATTTTCCAGCAAGCTTCCGCGAACCTTGAGCATGATTTAATGAAAAAGAAAAAGAAAAAAAAATATGTAAAACCTAAAAAAAAATTCTCAAACGGGCGAGAGTAAGATAAGATCCAATAAGCCCGTTCTCGATTCCCTGCTAAATTTATCAGAAGGTTCGATTGTTGACTTCCTCGTACACTTTTTTTCATCTGCAACGTTGAGATGCAACAGCAAGATTATGTCTGATGAGATAAATGTACCTGATACCATACGGAGAAACTTGAGAAACTTGCAGTTTGTTTATGTACTGCAATTAGCAGTCTTGTGATCTCATTTTCAGAAACAAGGTCTTTTGGAGTCGAGGTCTTTGATATCGACTTAGAGGGTGAATGTGCCAGAGTACATTTCCTGTTCTTTTCTTCAAGGAGAAAGGTTCTGTGCGAGCGACGAAAGAGAAGGAATTCCATTGTACTTTCCCAATTGAAAGGAAAGTCTCAGCAGACCTCAGGTGTCGTTAATCTTGCCACCAAATTTGAATTACTTTAACATTTTGTGTTCTGTAGTAGCTAAGCTGAGGCGATGCGTGACGAACCAAGCGACACACTGACTTTCGACACGACAGGTGACGAGGTGATCCTAACCGACCTCCCGTAAGGAAAATTCAACCTCACTTATTTTCTTTTATTTGCTTCGTTATCTGCGTAGATATTGACGAAAATGACCGAAGGCGGGCCTGGTGATTGGCAGCAAATGGTTAGATTTTGGGGCAGATAGGAATGTGGTTATCGAAAGAACGTACGTTTTAATAAGAAATATGACGAAAAAATGATCGCATATCTTGATAACTGACTTAATACTACCATTGCATAAGGTAGTGCAGTGTATGCTCAAACTAAGGGGTAAAGATTTTACATGTGTTGTATCTGTCAAAGGTTTTTTAAACTGAATAAGGGACTCAACAAAATTCACATTATTATCTTGACGTAATTGTTTTGCATGTACGCGAAAATTTTTAGCATAAGTTCATCAAGCGCACTTTTTTCACGACTTACAAGGAATGTGAGGATTTTTTATGAAGATGGTGAGGTTGAGTTCATATGAAGCTTACTATGCCAAATTAAAGTAAGTGCTGGTGTCAGCTGAGGTCCTGTGGGAACCAGGGGAGTTGGGAGATCCAGCCCCACTCGGATAAGAAGTATGAGTATGGAAGCTGAAGAAGTGGAGGTTTGTGGAAGAGAAAGCTCAGGAAATAACCCTTTGCCTCTCACGGCTTTATAATTGTTATGGCCCTAAGGATTAGATATTTTTTACGTGGGTACGAACCAATTGGTTATCTAGTAACGGGACCTACAGCTTACTGTGGGATCCGAACCACATTATATCAAGAAATTAATTTCTAATCACCAGAAATAAATTTCTCTGATTCCACGTTGGCAGAGCGAGGAATCGAACTCGCGACTACCGAATCGGTAGGCGAGAATTATTATGGTAATTACCTAAATACCGTATAGAGTAGCCTACATATGTTCGATCTGCGCATGCGTGCAATTGCAGTAAAGCAGTTTCATACTCTCTTTTCTTCTTCACGCGGGTGCACTGTCTCATACCGTATAGTTTGCAGTTTTTTTTTAAAATCTGTTCTAAATGTAATGGGCAAAATTACTTTCAGAACTTGATAATGTTTAAGCTATATATTTAATAGTATCTCTGTGTTTTACACTGTTTTATTCATTTCTCTTTGACTTTTGCGTAAGATTAGGTGATCAGTTTAATCTCTATTACAACACAGTGCGCACGATTTTCTTTATATTGACGTCGCGAAGTTTGTTCTTAATTCAAACATTTAATCAGGTTTCCTTAAGGAGAGTATCATCATCCGTACATAATTCGTTATTACGTGTGCTGTTCCATTCATAAACCTCATCTTTTCATTTTATTTATTTACTATAGAATCTCCATAATCCTCTGGTTTACTTCTAAGTGTTTTCCTATTTTCAAGCGATATTCATGATCATTAGTTCCTGTAATGTCCTCTTCGTTTCACGGGCAAGATTTCGGTTTGATCGCTTCTCTGGCGGATAGGATTGTGTGTTCGTGGCGGCTCCACCGCTGGCGTAGGTATGCGCTTTTCAACCGCTACTTTTGCGCTATTTTTAAGACCATTGCTCAGCAGTACTATAGTAGATTCACATAAACCGTGCATTTGATGTCTAGGCCAGTCCTTTACGACGCTCCTGATTGGCTGTTGATAAGCCAATGACAGGGTGGAAACTCTCAGTCTCTCTCGAGGGTTCACATAGGCAGGATGTGTGTCCCACCTATCTTGGGGGATACGTCTTTCAGGAGAGGTGGAACATACATCCTGCCCATATGAACTCTCTAGAGAGACTGAGAGTTTCCACCATGTGATTGGCTTATCAACAGCCAATCAGGAGCGTCGTAAGGGACTGGCCTAGACGCCAAAGGCATGGTTGATGTGAATCTACTATGGTATAAATGCTACTGTATTTTTTGGAAACTTGACCGGTTGCTTATCGCCTCCTAAGTTACATGTCCATTTTCGTACTTAGCCAGGTTAAAAGGCATTCTACTCACACCTGCCAGAGTTTTGGTAATGTTTCTCCAATAAGTAAACGTGGTTGGGGTAGTTTACTCCTGAAAATGACTTTCAAATTGTTATCTCTTTCGTTTTATCTCAGGATTTTGAACATTTGATGCAAACGATCGGAATGACTATGCTGAAAGTAACTTATCATATTCCTTTATTATTATTATCATTCAGGTGACAAACCCTATTCATATGGAACAAGCTTATAGGGCCCATTGACTTGAAATTGAAGTTTCAAAAGACCTAACACAAGGCCATGGGAAATACAGAAAGAGGAGACGAGTTATTAGAAAAACAGCTAAATTGGCAAATGAATAAATATAATTGTAAGTAGGTTATCAAAATACGAGGAGAATTATATTAGGAGAGTAAGGCATTGCATCTTCCCTTGAACTTCAGAGGTTCCGATGACCAACGTCCCCAAGGGAGCTGTTCCATTGTCCACAGGTGTGAGGAATCAAGGCGCATTTACTGCATTATGGATAACTCCAGATGGACGATACAGGCACAAGATAAAAAGCGTAGTATAATGGCTTTATATAACAGGGAGTTACGACCTATTAAATATCAGTTCGCTCTTAACCGGAGGTAAACATAGAGGGTTTATGAAGAAAATTAAATTGTTCATTTGAAAGAGATGGTCGATCAACGAGGCATGATATAAAAAAGCAGGCTAAAATGATAATTCAGTTGCCCACTGAATGAATTATGGTGCCTTAGCAACTTTAGGGAGAGATTTTGAAGGAGGAAATTAATTGAATTTGGGTCACTGACGATTCAATTCAATTGGATGAAGAAAAAACTTAAGTGCCTTTCAAAATACACGAAGTTTTTAGATGGCATATGTTTTTAAACTAAATGTATGTTTAATATTTATATACTAAGAATATTAACTACATAAATCCTTATATAGAAAACCTAATTTTCCATGCCAAATAAATTTGAATAAATCTCAGTAATCTTCTCTCGTAAAGTTGATACTTATCTTGCATTAGACATTTATGGCTTTCATATATTTGCCAGCTACTGAAGAGAATAAATAATTATCCCTTACTTCATTTGTGTGGCTTGGAAGTTCCCCCATAATTCTCGAAGCTTTCAGGAAATCGTATTTGTGATCTTCTCTCGAATTACAAGGGAAAACATTGTAGTAATCGTGCGTCTTCAAGCCTCTCCTACCCCTGCAGCAGCGCGATGATAGCAGATAACATCTTTAAACATTATTAAGCTCCCTTTTTATCTCGCCTTGACTTAGCACTGTTTAGTGTCTGCCCCCCTGCTCAGTAAACAACCCACACAGGTGACGCACACCTTGCCCGGCACTTGCTTAAAAGAGGGTTTATTGATTTTCTGATGTAGCTCGCCTCCGGACTAACCAGTATGGCCGGGTAATCCATTATTCTTGAAATACGAACGAGGGTCGTTCTTCTCCACCTAACACAAACAATCTTTAATCAGCAATTGTGTTACGCACAAATTAGATTTTTTTAAGCTCAAATTGGATTCTTACTACGCTCTAATTAGATTTTTTATGCTAAAATAAGATTTATTTTACGCTCAAATTAGATTATTTTTACGTCCAAATTAGATTTTTTACGGTCAAATTAGATTTGTTTACGGTCAAATGAGATTTTTTTAACGCATAAATTAGATTTTTTAACGCTCAAATTAGATTCTTTACGCTCAAATTGGATTATTTTACGCTCAAATTAGATTTTTTACGCTCAAATTAGATTTTTTACGCTCAAATTAGATTTGTTTTACGCTCAAATTAGATTTGTTTTACGCTCAAATGAGATTATTTTACGCTCAAATTAGATTGTTTTACGCTCAAATTAGGTTTGTTTTACGCTCAAATTAGATTTGTTTTACGGTCAAATGAGATTATTTTACGCTCAAATTAGATTTTTTATACGCTCAAATTAGATTATTTTAACTCTCAAATTAGATTTTAATTTAACGCGGCTTAAATAACGATCCGAATAACATCACTGCAATTCAATCCTTGATTTGCTTTGTGATACCTTAAACATATTTGAAGATCGAGGACCTGGCTGTTATTTCTCTTCCCTCCTTACTTAAATGCAAAGAATGAACGATTCGTCTCTGATCAGACGCTCGATAATCGTGTGCAAGTTTACGATTTTTAATTTTATGAAAAATAAGGCCATAAATAACAGTCCCTATACGTAGTTACTTGCATAATGATATAATCTCTGATGAGTAATGGAAGTAAGCCAAATTACGAAAGGCATTAGACCTTTAGTGGGCCCCCACCCCCCGACTGATAGCAGTGCTAAAGCTAGGCGTAGGAGAAAATTAAACACACACACACACACACACACACACACACCAGTAGAGCAAAAGTTTAACAATATATAGCTTCGATTTTTCTCCAATGAGCCATGATCACTAAATGGTTTTTATGATCATATGAATTATTTCATAACCACTACACGGTGACGAGAACACAAAATTTAGAGTTTATTGCGATTATTAAAGACTCTCCATGATAAAATGAACCAATTCTTGGTTCACGATTACAAATTTCATAAGAAATACAAGTATCATATGAATACTGTTTCTTATTACGATATCAAGTTGTCCACGTCCATTGCAAATTCATTTTAACCACCATAGGTTTCCACGACTTTTGCAACAAGATTTTCATCCCCCGTAAGAGTAGTGCCGTCAGTACACCTGCCTCAGTGCACTGTAGGAATTACCTAAGGTTCTTTGCAGCGTCCCATCGGCTGCTATAGTAGATTCACATCACTGGTGCATCTGATGTCTAGGCCACTCCCTTACGACGCTCCTGATTGGCTGTTGATAAGCCAGTCACGGGGCTGGAAACTCTCAGTCTCTCGAGAGTTCACATAGACAGGATGTATGTTCCACCTCTCCTGAGGGATGCGTCATTCAAAAGTATCCCTCAGGAGAGGTGGAACATACATCCTGCCAACATGAACTCTCTCAAGAGACTGAGAGTTTCCAGCCCTGTGAATGACTTATCAACAGCCGATCAGGAGCGCCGTAAGGGAGTGGGCAAGACTTCAAATGCACGGCTGATGTGAATCTACTATAGCTACAACCACTTTTGTTGTACCACCATTTATATTCTCATTCTTCCATTCTTCTTTCCACCCTAACAATAGTTTCAAAGTGCAACTGCGAGGTTGTGCCTCTTGTTACATCTTTAAAACCTTTTTACTCTCAATTCCCCTTTCGGCGAATAATGACCTCATGATCACAGCGCTTGGCCTTTAGCCAAATTTTTTTATTTCATTCTGTTTCAGGAAATCTCAGTCTCCTTCTCTCATTACACTTCAGGCATGTCACTCAGAAAGCTGGAAGAAGAGAGCTAAATGGGAAATGCTGAACGTCCAGTAAACCTGAACTGTCTGGTGCAAGCGGTAACCGGCCATAATTATACGCAGAAGTAAGAATATGGAGTCGGAACAATTGCACAGTTAGATCCATTTCAAAACTCTACCTTGAGGCTTTGTCTCCGCAGGATTGTAGTGCCGTCAATGCAACTCACCCGAAGCTATGTAGGCATTGTTATTTTAGCCTTTTGCTTTACCTCCCGTCCCTCTTCCATTCTTCATTCTGCTGTCCAATACTTCTTCCTGTTTTTACTTCTCAGTGCAGAGCTGTGGGATTTTCTCCCGCTTTTAACTTTGAATCCCTGTGCCTCGTTTCCTTTATTTTTCTTTCCACTGTCTTGAGCGCTGGATGGTTGAAAGTTCCCCAGAACTTGGCTTGGCAGCCTAAATTTCATAACACAAATCGAAGGCTTCGGGAATTTTATGCAGCCTCGTTATTTCAATATTTTCAGAGACTCTGGAACCTCTCGGTAACCCATTGCTACTATACCAGGCGCGTGTTGGGTGTTATAAGTTCCATTGATGTTTGTTTTTATTTTTTAGAAAAGAATGCTAAACCTGTTTAATTCGGATTTTGGGGCTGGTATCGAAAACTCGTTTATGTCTAGGTTAAAAAAAAAAACATTGTAACGCAACCATAAAAGGATAACGATCATGATAAACTCCTAGTTAAGAGGATTATCATCCCTGTACCCAATGCATAACGATGAGTAAACATTACCTTTCGAAGTCGAAACGCATATTAATTTTTTCCCCGTGTAATTAAAGCATCCAAAATGTAAACTGGTCTCCTTCACTTGCCACCTCGTTGAAATCGTTTTCTCCACACCGAAAATCCATCTAAAGGTAGTTAAAGCTTGTGTTATTATGGGACTATAGGGTCAGGCAATTAGAATTTTGATGAGAAAAGTAATGAGAGGACGTAATTTTTAACTGGGCGTACGATAATTAGTCATATTTTCTTATGGTATTCTGTTAGATACAGGGTCCAACCCATTTTGATGAACTGATAGTTTGGAGATATGGGTCCCTTGAGTTAAAGATCAAGGAAATGCGAATCTGTTTAAATTGGTATATTTTTTGTTCCTTTTTCTTTTCGTCGTCTCTGATTTTGTCTTTTTTTTATATATATATATATATATATATATATATATATATATATATATATATATATATATATATATTTTATTTTAGTAGGTATCTAGTCCTTGGAATCTTGCTTTGTAGTTTAGACAGATCTAAACTAAAAAAAATCAGGCACCTTGTAAGGATATAATTCAAACACGAGCGCTTATCACCAGTATTCACTTTGATTAAAACCAAGGCCTCCTTTAAATATACAAGGTCCTTTAAATATACTCGGAGAGGTCGGCTCATCAGTGAGCTACGCGCATGTGGGCGGAGCTTTCGTGACGTTAAGTTTCGGAGACGGTGGCCGAGGTTTGACCTGACTAAAGGTAGTCTTACTTGGTCTCTGTCACGTTATTAACTTCCAGCAGCCATGCCTTCCATTTTTGCTGTATTTGGATGTCATAGTAATAGCAAAATGACCATTAATTAGGGTATTCGATATTTAGTTTCCAAAAGAAGAAAAAACGAAGAAGAAATGGATGCATGCTTGCAAATGCGCAGACGATGTTTACTGGAAGCATGCTCTTCCAGAAGTCTCTGTTCAAGAAATTATTGCACAGCCTGAAGAGAGTTCTGAACAAAATACAATTAACAAGTAGAGAAGTGGAAGAGCTAAAGAAAAAAATAGAGCATTTGGAAAAGACCGATCAAGAACTGAAACTGGTTAATTTGGAAATGGAAGTGACAGAACCTAAGTTCACATTAACATAATAAACAAGTTATTTCAACTGTGCTAAGTACAACACAGATAATGCTCTCATAACCAATAAGCCCTTGTCAGTCAATGGCGCGATGAAGACATATCGTCAGCTTTCACTCTCAGAAGCATGAGCACCAAAAGCTATTCATATTTGCGAACTAAAAGAGGATTTCCTCTGCATCAAAAAGTACAAAGAACAACGAGCGCAAAATCTGAAATGTGAGCCGGTTATTTTTCATATGGTTCTGTCACTGATGAAGGCAAAATAAACTATGACGGAAATACAAAAACTTGCCGTTATTTCAGTTGATGAAATGAATATTGGTAGTAAGTGGAGTTATGACAAAGGGATGGACGTTTTGTATGAACCTCATGATAAAGTTCAAGTGGTTAAGTTTAGGAGGTTTTATGGGAAGCTGGAAGCAACTCATATACTACCAATATGATGACTGATATTATTATAAATGTTGAAAAAGCTCGCTTTGCCGTTGAGGCAAATTGTCCATGATCTTGGACCTAATAATTTTGCGTTTGGAAAGAATTCGGGATTGATCCCCTTTACCCTGAGAAAGTCACTTTAAAAACCCATGTGCTGACAGGAATGTCTTCTTATTTGCTGATGCTCCCATTTGGTAAAGTTAATTGGCAATCATTTTCTGGACCACGGATTTCTTATGGAAAATGGAAACAGTGTATCTGATGCCTGTGTCCGTGAAATGCTAATGAAAACCGTATCAGAGTATGCCTTAGCATATAAAATTAATGAAACACATATCAATGTAAGTGGCTTACAAAGACAGCGTGTAAAGTATGCTGTACAGCTACTTACAAAGTCCATGTAACTAAGGCATTGTATTTTTTAGGAGAAAGGGCCTTACTAGAGAGCAACATTGGAAGGAAACTGCCGATTTTATAGCTACAGTGAATGAATGGTTCGATGTCATGAATTCCTCTATGATGTTCGGTGACATAAAAGCCCGCAATGCATTTGGGATAAATTTGGATAGCCAGAAAAGGGCTTTACAAAAAATGGTCGATGCTATGCTGGGAATAAGGGTAAAAAACCCAAAATTGAATTGCCTTTACAAATTCTAAAAAGTTGTAATATTATCTTGTCACTCAATGATTGGCTACATAACATGCTAAAACAGTCATGACATTTCTTTTTTTATGACACGGAGATTAATTCAAGATGTCTTGAAGTTTTTTGGATGCATCGGCAGCATGAGGGGTTCTCATGATCATCCCAATGCCGTTAATTTTAAATATAGATTGAAAAACTTTTTTCTAGGTTGGGATATTGAAACTTGACCCGTTATCCCATGAAATGGTATCATCTGACGTGATGGAAACGGACATGATAAATCTTTCCATGACAGGGAACTGGCCTTTGAAATATGTATGAGAAAACATCATTTTTACAGACCTGGAATTTGACGTGGATCTTAAGAATGACGAAATGTTCTCTGAGGAAATAGAATTTGCTAAATGTCAGAAATCAGGAGACACCACGGGATCTGTTATCGAGGAAGAGTCCATAAATAATATCGGTGGATATGTAGTGCAAAAAGTTTCCTTTAAAAAAAAAAGTATCCAAACCCTAATAGGGTACATTGTTAACAGCAAGACGTCAGAGACATGGGTCCATTATATAAGCGAAGGAAAACATTATGCACCATCAGACGACCTTTTTTCTAAACTGAAAATTTGTAGAGAAATTTTTACAGCAATTCATGGCTATGGTCTTAGACCAGGAACGGAATGCATAAAAACAATGGCTGCTGAAATGAAATCTGCTGTCGCTGGTGTTCCTGACGAGGTTGTGGAATTTTTTGCCAAAAATATCAGTGTGTTTTAGAATGCGGCACCTTGTTGTTGTTGTTGGTTTTTGATTTAGCTGACCTTGTGTCAGCACGGGCTCTTGCCTCAACGCAGGGGGAGCCCAGCCCTAAAGGCAAGGCCCTTAAACAACATTATCGACGAGTAAAAAGAAACAGAGGTACTTGCGGACTACAGTACAAAAACCCATGAAAACAACAACTTATTTTCCCCTCAGGGTCCACACCTGGCTCGGTGAGAAACAAACTCATGCATATATCAATGCCTTCACCATTAAACTGTCATCTTTGTTCTGTTAATCTGTTAGAAATTGAAATGAGAGTTCATTGTACCAAAACAACTTTCTCTATGTTAATCCTTAACTCGTTGTATAGGATTTAGTACCAAGGACAACTTTCTCTACGTTAATCCATACCTCCTTGGTTAGGGATAAGTGACGATCAATACATTACAGTATTTGTTTTCCCTTGAAAGGTACCTCTATTCCTTATGACTTTTTGTTAAGAAGCATCAGATTATTATGAAACTTTGAAGTATGGTCTTTCATAAGGAACATCTGTACTTTAAGTAAAACAAAATAAAATATGTATACATTAAGAAGTATTTTTTTTTTTTGGAAAGGTATCCTTGCATCGTGTTACTACGTATACCTGTCAGAGTCAGTGCTGTCAGGGGAGACTGTTCGTAGCGTGACGTCATGCGCAGAGGGAACGTATTTTCGCTCGCTGATGAGCCGACCTCTCCCAGTATATTTAAAGGACCTTGTATATTTAAAGGACCTTGATTAAAACCTTATAAATGTATATATAATTTATGTATCTCTACTTTAGCCGTCTAGCAGTCCAACATTTTTAACTTTGCCTTTTGTTAAAGTCTTTAATCACAGTTAAGAACAAATCCGTGAACCCATCATCCTCCGAGATTAAATCCGGCCTTTTCCTCTCCCTTGGTCCTTCCAGGTCCCTGTACAGAGGCGGCTCGGAGAGGTGGGGCCACTCGAGGGCCTGCCGGGTAGCCCGACGAGTTCACGGCTTCACGAAGAGCCAGACTCGCACGTGCCGCCGACAGGTGGAGGTGATGCCCCACGTGACGCAGGCCGCCCGCAGCGCCATCGTCACCTGCCAGAGGATCTTCCAGAAGAGCAGGTGGAACTGCTCCTCTATTCTCAACGCTCCTCATCACACGCCTGACCTGACGGAAGGTAAGCCCTCAGAACTGAGTTCTCTCTCTCTCTCTCTCTCTCTCTCTCTCCTCTCTCTCTCTCTCTCTATCTTGCTATGATGAGCGTTATGTGTGTCCGTCCGTCTGTCATTCAATCACGGCCAAACGGCTAGTCCGATGGGCATGAAACTTGACAGGGTTATAGTGGGGACCCAAAGATGGTTTATAATGAGGTTTCATCCTACCTTCCCCCCTACCTACCCCCACCCCCATTATGGGCGATATGTCTCCTCCCCTTTTCAAGGGACGGGTGGAACCAGCTAGTTGCAGGAAATTAGGTCAGAGGCTAAACAGGTACAGCAGATTGATAAAGGCAGGGCGCCATAGGCTGTCATTCCCTTACTGGTTTCTTAATCTCCAGTTTCCTTCATTAAATTGCCAACAAGGCAAAGAATGCAAATTCTTTTTCTTTTTTCATAGGTGTCAGGAGCGGTCGAAGAGGTTTAATATTTGGTGAAAATTTAAATATCATTTTGGCTTATGCTAACTTTTTTATCACGTCTTATACGTATGTCCGCAGTTTTCGACTTTTCAAATCTTGTTATATCACACAAACTAAGCAAAAAGTTTATTGCGGCGATTTAGAACTCTATTCTTTCAGTAGCACTCCCCATTCACTCCTAATTCCATGAGGGTCAGTTCAACAGTAATTCCATACATTCCCTCTCACCCATGGATTCGAAGAAAATCGGGGGATATAACAAAACTTTACAAAAGAATTACATTCTTGTAAAAGTGAAAAGTGGGGGATTCTCTCTCTCTCTCTCTCTCTCTCTCTCTCTCTCTCTCTCTCTCTCAGATTTTGGTCAATATTTTGCTGAATCGAAGCGTATTCATTAAAAGATAAAAATACAATGATGAAGACCAAGTTCACTTAGATCACGAAATGAATCGCTTGAATGAAGAATAATGCACCGTTAATTCATTATTTATACTTAAGTCTTAAGTTCATTGCTCTTTTTACTTAAATAGAGACGAATACTGGATCTGTCAGAGAATCCCACATCAGTAAAAAGTGACTACTTTTAAACGACTCAATTCGCACAAGTTTTATTCAGCAGAACAAGACCGACCACCGTCGAATGAAACTGCTCTTATTTAATGTGTTCTTGTGCTACCGTCTATATAATTTGCCCCGCAGTTCCACGTCGCGATACTTGATACTGACTTCCCCGAATTCATAGGGTCGAGAGGGAAAAGCTATTACCGTCTAATCTAAGACCATGTCTCGACAAGCAGTTTTATGAGATAATTATACCTCGCGAAACTGCACACGTACGGTTACATGAAGAATGGGTCATGATGCGTCAGCGGGACTCGGAAGAATCTTCTACATCCTCGATTTTTTTCTTATTTTCTTTATAATTATAATCCAATGAATTAACTGCTTAGGTAACTTGCGTGATAACTGACGGTTTGAAATCTTATAGCTTCTCTCTCTCTTCTCTCTCTCTCTCTCTCTCTCTCTCTCTCTCTAAGTTAATTCAAGCCATCAGGCAAATAGTTACTAAAGAAGGCTTGAGAGCCTGAACATGCATGGCTTAGAAACACGACGATTGCGAGGACAGCTAATAGAAACATTCAAAATACTGAAAGGCATAACACAAGTAGACAGTAACCTATTTACGTTAAACGAAAACCAGGTAAGGAATAATGGATGGAAACTAGAACTGAAGAGATACAACACATCCCATTGTGGGAACTTCCTTACATACAAGATATGTGGCACGTGGAATAAACTGCCACCAGAAGTTGTAAACAGCAGCAATGTAGAAGAGTTTAAAAGAAAGCTAGACAAAATCATTAGGACACTGTGAATGCACAGTAAAACCTGCTCTTACATTCTCTCTCTCTCTCTCTCTCTCTTTTACAAATGAACATTGTCACTGTCTCCAAGTATTGATAGAGAGAGAGAGAGAGAGAGAGAGAGAGAGAGAGAGAGAGAGAGAGAGAGAGAGAGAGAGAGAGAGAGAGTCTATCTTTGAAACTAACAGGGTCATATTAATTTGTGAAGTATTTAAAAATGTTTTTTTATTACTGATATGATATTATTATTATGAATCAAGATACATAAGAGAGAGAGAGAGAGAGAGAGAGAGAGAGTTTCCCTTTGAAAATATTAGGGTCTTATTAGTTTGGGAAGTACTTAAAAATGTTTTTTTTTTATTACTGATATATTATTATTGTTATGAAACACGATACATAAAACTGATTCAGTCTACCTTTGAAACTGATAGGGTCATATTAATTTGGGAAGTATTTAAAAAAAAGTTTTTTTTTTTATTACTGATATGATATTATTATGAGCCGAGACACATAAAACCAATTCATTTAATAGAGAGAGAGAGAGAGAGAGAGAGAGAGAGAGAGAGAGAGAGAGAGGAGAGAGTCTATCTTTGAAACTAATAGGATCATATTAATTTGGGAGCTATTTAAAAAAATTTTGTTTAGTACCGATATAATATTATTATTACGGACAAGACACGTAAAACCAATTCATCAAATAGAGAGAGAGAGAGAGAGAAGAGAGATGAGAGAGTAGAGAGAGAGAGAGAGAGAGAGAGAGAGAGAGAGAGAGAATCAATTCGGCCGATGATAGGGTGTTATTCTTTTGGTATCCATCTAAAAGATTATTATTATTATTATTATTATTATTATTATTATTATTATTATTATTATTATTATTATTATTATTATTATTATTATTATTATTATTATTATTATTTGGTGACCATAGACTAACTCTAAAAGTCGAACAAATTTTGTGTGTCCAAAATATATTAGACGACGAACATACATTTTTTGGGCAACATGTCAGTGAAATGAACTTTATCAGAGTCATTATCATTTCCAGTTAACCCACTGATAAAATTTTTCAGTAATTTGACAGAAGAAAAATTATTCTCAAATTTATCATTGCTAAGGTTAAATCCTTTGGGCCAGCTCTGTATGAGCTGAATAAATGAGCCCAGTGGTCTGGTTCAGCTGTTCAATTATAATGGCATTCCTCGTCCCGCAATTTCCGGAAAGGTGTGTCACTATTCTAAGCACAGACGCTAATACGACAGAACTCTTCCTTTCCTACGTCGCAAATCGCGAGTAGATAGAAACGTTCAATTTAATAATAAGAAGTATTCGAAACTCGTAATCAGAGAGTTCGCTGTCTGCCATCGAAGTTACGGACTCGACAGAAGTCAAAATCTTCTTCACTTTTCAAGCGAAGATGCAATGCATCAGTGCCCTGAAAACGATTCTCCTTGTGGTTTAATAATCTACTTACATTTTTATCTATTTATTGATTTGCTCTTGCCTTGTGTTACTTCTTTTAATCGAACACCGTATTCTTTGGAAGCTTACATTTCAAGTCAGTGGTCTCCTTGGCTGTTCCAAATGAAATAGGGTTCATCTTCTTGAATAAATAATAATAATAATAATAATAATAATAATAATATAATAATAATAATAATAAAATAATAATAATAATAATAAATAGTAGAGAAAAGACCCCCCTCATATAGACTCCCACTTTTGCTAAAGGGGCTGGCCCCGCCCCCCGCCCCCCCGGACCCCCCATAGCGGGCGTGGCTACCCCCCCTCCCCCCCCTCCCTGATTGCTCATGTACGTACCCCGTGAGGCCTAAAAAGGGGATGGGCGGGGCAACCCCCAAAACCCCCAAAAGGGGGTTTTGGCCACCTGACCATCCATATGACTCCACTTGTCTGGGGGGTGTGGCCACCCTGACCCCATATAGACTCCACTATTCTGGGGGGCGTGGCCACCCCTGACCCCAAATTGACTCCATTTGTATGATAAGTTCATGTACGTACATGAGCTCATAATTGACTCCATTTGTCTTACAAGCTCATGTACGTACATGAGCTCATATTAGGGGGGCGTGGCCTCCCCTAACCCCAAATCGACTCCACTTTTCTACCCCTGTGACGTCACATAACTATAAGGGAATAAAACCATCTTTTCAACCCTCCACTATTCTGGGGGGCGTGGCCACCCCTGACCCCAAATTGACTCCATTTGTATTATAAGCTCATGTACGTACATGAGCTCATAATTGACTCCATATGTATGATAAGTTCATGTACGTACATGAGCTCATAATTGACTCCATTTGTCTTACAAGCTCATGTACGTACATGGGCTCATATTAGGGGGGCGTGGCCTCCCCTAACCCCAAATCGACTCCACTTTTCTACCCTGTGACGTCACATAACTATAAGGGAATAAAACCATCCTTTCTTTCAACCCTCCACTATTCTGGGGGGGCGTGGCCACCCCTGACCCCAACCCTTGACTCCATTTGTCTTACAAGCTCATGTACGTACATGAGCTCATATTAGGGGGGCGTGGCCTCCCCTAACCCCAAATCGACTCCACTTTTCTACCCCTGTGACGTCACATAACTATAAGGGAATAAAACCATCCTTTCAACCCTCCACTATTCTGGGGGGGGCGTGGACACCCCTGACCCCAACATAATTGACTCCATTTGTCTACTCCACTTTTCCTACCCCCTGTGACGTCACATAACTATAAGGGAATAAAAACCAACATTTCAAGCCCTCACCCCAAATTGACTCCACTATTCTACCCTGTGACGTCACGTAACTCTCTGGGAATAAAACCATTCTTTCAACCCCTGACCCCAAATTGACTCCACCTTTCCTACCCCTGTGACGTCACGTAACTCTCTGGGAATAAAACCATTCTTTCAACCCCTGACCCCAAATTGACTCCACCTTTCCTACCCCTGTGACGTCATCGTAACTCTCCGGTAATAAAAACCAACATTTCAACCCCTCACCCCAAAATTGACTAACTATTCTACCACTGTGACGTCACGTAACTCTCTGGGAATAAAACCATTCTTTCAACCCCCGACCCCAAATTGACTCCACCTTTCCTACCCCCTGTGACGTCACGTAACTCTCCGGTAATAAAAACCAACATTTCAACCCCTCACCCCAAATTGACTCCACTATTCTACCCCTGTGACGTCACATAACTCTCTGGGAATTAAAACCATTCTTTCAACCCCTGACCCCAAATTGACTCCACCTTTCCTACCCCCTGTGACGTCACATAACTCAAGAGATACCCCCAACATGGGAATAAAAACCCCCAAAAAAAACATTCAACCCCCACCCCAAATTGACTCCACTTTTCTACCCCTGTGATGTCACGTAACTCTACGGGATAAAACTTGACCCCACCCTGACCCCAAATAGAACTCAGTTCATGTTTTTTTGCGACTCATGTCCCCTTTAATTGTTTTCAAAGTAACCGGGACGTTACCTCATCCTCCTCCTATAAAATCTCTAAATATATATGCATATTGCGAATATACTCTCTCTACCCTCCCCTCCCTCCCTCCCTCCCTCCCTCCCTCCTCCCTCCTCTCCCTCTCTCTCTCTCTCAGCCGTTACATTTTGTTTTATATATATACACACAGCTGCTTAGATATTCAGAGTATCATGATAAAAGGATATTTGGCGGACTGACTTCATCCACATGTGATATCTCCCCCAATAACCATATCAGAGTCAATGTTATCTGATGATGAATCACGCACACACACACATATGAAGAAACGAGACCTTATCGCCATATTTGCCCAGCTGACTTCACGCCAACGTGAAATTTTATTTTTCATAGAATTTGAGTCATAATCTAGGTGGTCGAACACAAGGACAAAGGTACACATTTCAATTTTGTTTATTTATTATACAGAGTTTGAAAGAGGTTGAAAAATCAAATTACAGACGGAATTGTTATTTTATATTTATAACCAATCCTAAATACAGGGGAATGATAATTATTCCATACAAATACATACATTAGAAAAAAACTGTACAAACACGAACGCGATAATATGCGCATTCGCTTTTTCAAAAAACAATACTTCAACGAAACATACTACGGCTACTATATATTTTCTAACCTGTTCCTTGACATCACACCCCTTAGTATATACCACAAACATCTTCTCCAGCACTTTCCCGACCGTGTATCGAAGACGACGACGTTTCATCTAACACCTCAAAGCTTTTAAATTTAGCTAACAAGTTTTTCTTTTTCATATATAAATCTTCCACACCACCTCTCCTCCAACAGGGATAAATTCTTTTTCATTATAGCCACGCAGCATATTTTACCAATTTTGCTCATTTCATCACTGAATGTAGCTAACACAGGTAAATATTGATTCAACCAAGTCGTATTAACCAGTCCGCTCTGGACCGATGCCAGCGGGAAAGATAACATATTTGGCATAGTCATACGATGATTTAAATAATTCTTCCTTCAATTTCTTGACCGAAGAAAAAAGTGATTGAACCTCATCTGTTTGGTATCTCTGCCCAAACGATCGGCGTGATCTTCATCTTTGGAATAAGCCACGCTCTTTTGCGCGTATTCATTATCTTCAATGGGGGCACCAATACCGTATTGTGTTAATAAGGTAGCTATGGTGGGTAGATCAACTTCTTCGTCGCATTCCCAAGATGTGATATTTTCAGGTCTTTTCACAATGGCGGACCCTTCAATACCCCTATCACGAAGACAGGCATATGATGCACCAGTGCACGAGAATATCGAAAACCTGCCAATTCGGCATATGGATAAGCTCGAATGACGTCCGCCACAACACCGTAATTCCTGCATGTCACACAGTTAGTGGCCACTACTAGACACATATTCCTCTTCCTGAACTTATTTTCGGACAAGTTCCCGAAAACTAACTTACAAGAGGAGGCTGATGAAGCCATGGCGAGAGTTCACGTCTTGATGTGACAATCCTTCAAGAGATAATGAACTACGAAAGCCCGCTACCCAAGACCCCTTTATCACAATCACTGATTACAAACCTGTTGTGACGAAGCATCAAGCCTCTCCCAGCAATGATTCAGACTAACATGAATAAACAAGTCCTATCATTCCCTCACCCCAAAGGTCATCCACACATGACTCATTTTATCAAAATCAGTATCACTCCAGTCATGTTTCTCGCAGACACGAATAAACAAGCCTTATCATTTCCTCACAACAAAGGCCGTCCACACACACACACACACACACACACACACACACACACACACACACACACACACACACATATGACTCATATATAAAACTTCCACACATCTTTCCTCCAA
This sequence comes from Macrobrachium nipponense, assembly GCF_015104395.2. NCBI lineage: Eukaryota > Metazoa > Arthropoda > Malacostraca > Decapoda > Palaemonidae > Macrobrachium > Macrobrachium nipponense. The sequence continues at coordinate 86,768,078 of NC_061107.1, forward strand.
TGGGGATAAATTCTATCGCTACAAGGCGTGAACTTCATCTTTGGAATACAATACTTCATCGAAACATCATATGTCACACCTGATTATTACTTCCCAACTGTACACCATCATACAACCGACAAGGGAAAATTGATGTTATTCCTTACCCAAAGTGTATAGAGTAAGTGCAACACACCAACCCTCCGTCCCTACAAGTATTTCTCTTGACCGAAACGTCATTTCCCTCCGTCACTATTCAGTAAGTAGCATATAAACACTTTCCATTTACTTGAACATAGAGTATAGTAAAATATTTAAAAACAGCAATAAGATTCATCTGTATATGGAATAGATATTCTTATAATAATGTACCCGTTGAAAGAAGCGGAATATATAAAACAGTCATTATTCCTCCCTTTCAGATATGGGAAATAACTCTAGTAGTGAACTGTCAGCCGACGAAGTAGCCACTCAAGTCAGACACCATTACTATTATGGTGTTGGAGCCCCAAACTCATTTATTAGGAAGGTGGAAAACGGGTCATGACCATGAAGCAGAGAAGAAGAAGAAAAGAAGTAGCAGGAGATGCAACAACAATACCACTGGCAGCCCACAACAGTGCAACCCCGATCACTTCGCCACCACCCACTACTGAAGGAAACGAGAGCAACCCGGTGAAGGTATGTAAAAACCGATGTGTTATATATTTATTTAATAATAGTCCTGATTCCATAGAAACACGCACTCTTTTTCGTTTTTCTGTTTTTCCGTTCAAATGCATTCTATGGGCATAGTAAAAAAAACACCTATATAATTATTCATAAGGATTTATTGACCACATAAAGAGTTTACAAATTCAATACACTAATCGCTGTCAGACCGTCTCAGCACGCATCCCAATATAACTTCCACGTGTATCCTTATTTTAACCTGAATATGCCGAAAAACGTTTAAGAGAGGAAACGACTAAGACGTCTTAGCAGATTAACACCGACGTTCATGGGCGAATGATCCTCACAGCTCATCCTGAAATAAGTAAAAAGTTATGTGATTGAAGGTGTATGATCATATATAGAATATATTCCTTAATAGAATGTAAATGGAGTAATATAAAAATCAAAAGAAAAAATATGCATTTACCTTAGTTGTTCAAAGATGCGGAGGACATTCCTTGTACGTAATAAGCACGTTTGACCCCGACCTCCAATGAACATTTATTTAAAACTTTTTCAAATATTTAAAATAAATCCCGTTATCCATTTTATCATTACCTCCAAACGAGTGAATGAGAATACATTTTGTATTAAGGATAATACTGCTTTCACACCACGGTGACTCACGCAATGAACAAAAAAAACTAACGTAAGACCGCACTTGTACGATTTATCAGGTTGTATTTGTTTTTATTATGGCGATAGAGGTTATATTCGGGATGCGCATATATAAATTTAGAGAAGCATTCGAATAAACTTTTGGATTTAACCGTAACTATCAAAAAAGAAGATTATATTTTCTAGGTGATTTTTCCCACGTAAAAACATACCCAATGACCAACAATATTAATATCGTAGACGAAGATAATGTATTAGATATAAAAAATAAAGGTTTAATTCTACTTTCTTGGCAATGTCAATAATCCTACTTCATCCGAAGCGAACACACCTAAATATTTAACCCGGCACCGAGGTGAACTTTTAACTTATTTCAATTTTCTTTTGTATCCATTCCATTTAACCCCTAACATCACACTGAATAACCCTATCCCCCGCATCCACCGTTAAAATACCCTTGGTATCCCCAAAAAAGTTAAAAAAATAATGCAAGGGCTAGCGTAGCCGTACCCAGCCTGATCGATATTCGCAGGTTTGCCGAAATTTCCACTGGGCATGGAATCTTCACATCTCCACCACAAAATTAAAGCAGTAAATAGCTCTACCATTTTTTAAAACTATCAGTAAGATGATCATTATCACCGGCCACCCCCTATACTTTTCTGCGTCTCGTGATATAATTTGCAGATGGTATTAGGGGAAACTACATGAATATTATATACCGTATTTCCCATTACGGTAATATGTATATTATTTAAATCGAAAAGATTGAAAAATATAGACTATTGGTCGCGTAATTACCTGGAAAATGTTTCCATATCAATGCATGGCCAATGTAATTTTTTCAGGTATACAACTGTTAAAAGGCTGATCAATTAAAATCGAATTTTTCATTTTGCCCAATAACGTATGGTCTTTTGTATAAAGTCTTATCAAATATATATTTGTTTATAGGATTAACTGCTATCGCCTCATTTAAAGCCGACATTGCGTTATAATGTGGGGTACTCTATCGATCCATAATTTAGCCTTTTCTACATTGCACATTTAAATGTCCGTCTGTGTGGGCGCCCATAAACCAGCTATTATCGCTAATTCGAGCCTAAGTCTCAAATCAAACTGAATCCAGTAAATACATGTCTATAGTCGCTATCCAAAAGAAGTGGAAAAATATGTATTGCACGCCCCTCGTTTTAATTGTCACCCATAAACTTTCGTCTCCCACCTGCGGTTTGACCGAAGGTACGGCTGAAATTGCCGAGTTACCCCGTGTGTTACATGATAGTCATCCCGTATAAAAAATCCCCGCCCGACCGGGGTGGTAGGTAATGTCGAGGGTTTTATCATTTCAACATTTTTATATATGATTGATAGTTTAAATCAGGACAGGATTCCCCCACAAAACTTTTCATTCAAGAAAACGGAAGCGGATTTAAATAATGTATTTACTAATTACCCTTACCATTAAAACGACGGGCACGTGAACATCATCCGCTAATTTGCGCACCGTCCCTATCAATTTGAGATATATAATTCTTAAAGCGATACTTTGACAAATCTAAGAAAGAACCTGCCACCCCATTAAGGCGAAATTCTATATATTTATCAGATAGAACTTGATTTATGGAAAATATTAAAGGTGTAAAATCCAGTCTTTCCTTTGAATTAATTGAAGTTTCAATAATTCTCCGTCTATTAACATTCGGGAACAATTCTGATATACCCGCAAATATACGATGAAACAGGAACTTGATTACCAGTTCCGGGTATGTTAGGAACTACGCTAGCCATATTTTGTGTTATATTAATAATTTTAGATGAAGGGTAGAAACGAGTGCGTACGCCGCCGAATGTCAATTGATGAAGAGTTACCCCCCCCAAAAGATCGTACACGTCCTATTTATATTTAACTCCTAGATTTTAAACTCGTGTGCCCTTCCTCTTCCTCCCCGTTTTTCTTTCCTCCCACAACTCGACCGTCTAACTAAACGTTTCACTGTTTTTTCTTTCCGTCTCGTTCTCCTCCCTTCCAGTACCACTTAAATTCGTTCGTCCGGTAGTTTTGAGGGCCCTTATACCATTTCGTTTTAGGATTCTTTTAAAGGTAAACCGCTGTTTTAACCATTATCAGATAACCACAGATCTACCGAATTCCATTAACTGAAGGTTTCGCGGCGTTAAATAGAAAAGGAGCACTTTCCGTGCAATACCACTTATGGCCCCCCCCCCCCCCCCCACGAAAAAAAAAACCGCTTCCCCTTCTGCTGGGCCGGGATAGAAAACGGAAATATCCTCAAATCCCCGCTCCTCTCCTTAATAAAGGGGTCTGATTAAAAATAGTTTTTAAATTCCGCCTCTGAAGGAGGCGCGAATAACACTCTCATTTTGTACTGTTTATACTATTCCCAAAACAATTTAAGTTGAGCTTGATTCGCAAGTTCTAGTTGACTCGAGGGGTGTTACGATTCACGAATAAGACTGCCAAGGGTGAACATCGAGTTTATATACCTCACCTATTCATCTAATTTTCCTCTAGGTTTTATAACGGAGCAGGCAAGTAACACTCAGAGTCTTTAGTGAATGTAAAAGGTGACCGTTTTTTGATCCGTGATAAGAATAGAAATCTGATCCAAGATGTTCGTGTTCAACAATTTGTAGACTGTATTATGTATTCCTTTTCCTCTACACTTGCTAAGTTAAAACAGTCCAATATATTTACTAGTCTCCCGCCAAAAATCGTCGGTTGAACTATATCCGTATACACATATATATAATCTACCCCACAATTATCAGGTAGAGAATCAAGGGAAACGTGTTCATTCAGTTCACGCCCCGCATATTTTAAATTTCATAAACCGGTATTATATGAAAAACCTAATAATTTCGCGGCTTTTCCGCTAAATTTGAACGTATATACTTTTAAACGTCCCCCGTTCTCAATTTCTCTCTCTTGTATACGTGGTATAGTAATTCTTCTTAAATCTTCATCCCAATGAAATATAAACGTTTACTATTAAAATAATTTATGAAATTATCACCGTAATAAACTTTTAAGTAATCATACGTCCCCTTATAAGAGCTCTCACGAGTCTCTTCATATCCCCCGCTAACAGTGCCATTCTCGGTCTATACAAAAAATATGTATGCCTATCACGTTTATGACGCTCTGTAATAAATTCGAGAGTGAATAAATCATCTTTGGATAATATAGCGTAATAACTCCCCCGGGAACATGATCGAAAGCTAAACTACTTCATATTCAACCCCCATTAGGTAATAATATAGGTGTAGGTAATTCTATTGGCAAATTTCGAAGGGTGGGTATTTTTTGGTATACGTGTCTAAACAGCCGAGACTGCTCAAATATATAGTGTGTTCACCAGCCATGGTCGGTTAATACTACGACGGGTATATGTCGTATGTATTTATAAGAAAAGTTCGATAGCGTTTTATCTAGGTCTTATATGCAGACTGCACGATAGAACCCCATTTTCAGTAAACATTATTTCTCACCGTTCTGATCTGAGACATCGATAGTAATGTATTCCAATACGTCAATGGTATTTAAAAGGTTTATAAATGGCATTATGCGGACTTTACCACATGCACATCCTAACGTGAAAGCAGTCTAAGAGATTAACCATTTTATCACCCAAGATGGTAGTTGAAGAAAACGATACCCGAATACAGGGTAAACGTATTCAACGCCCTGCTGGAATATATTTCACTGTGATGAGGTCTCAACGCACCCGAACTGTATATTAAATACCTGACTTTTTCATTGGAAACCAAACATATAGTGCTTTAGCACTGAGTTTAATCGTAATTGAATCAATCATATCAACTTTGGCTGCTCCTGCCATCGATATGTGGAATGCTCATTCTCTTCGTGTCATCATTCCATGAGAAATAAACCGTCCCTGCGGATAGCTCCGCGAATATGTTCTCCGTAAAATTCAGATAATTGTTTCAATAATTTCCGTATTAAACGCTCTAGTCATGACATTCATATCACACCAACAAACCCGAAAATGGACTTATAAATATACTTGTAAATGCGTTTCCCATCTGACTCATTTATAGAATCGCGTTAATTTTAAATTGAATAGTAAAAATCAAAACGTCTCCTGTTTAAATAGCGTAATATAATTTCGGGAGAATGACTCCCACTAGCCCCACTTCATACCTTCCACTCCTTTCGGTAATGATATAGGGGACGGATAACCTATTGGTAAATTTACACGCCCGATTTTCTGGAAATTAAGCCACCTATACAGGCATTGCTATTCACGTATATGATGTGATCGCCACACATGTTGAATGTAGACTGTATGATAACAATGGGCATCGGGTTTATAATATATGTACATAAAAACCTCCACGTTCATGTTTATGTCACACCTATTCATGAAATTTGTTATCACACAGATTGTCACGTCATTCAAGAAAATGTCCAAGCCCTCTAACCGCCATGATGAATCATCCTCACCACCCTCCGATCCAGGTAAAAAAAAAAAAAAAAAAATATTATTTTATTATTATTTTATTATTATTATTATTATTATTATTCTTATTTTATTATATTATTATTATTATTATTATTACTATTATTGCAGTTTTTGCAGTTATTATTATATTATTATTATTATTATAATACACGTTCACTCCGGTGCTTATTAAATTATCTTTACAGATCCCCTTCGCTGAAGACTTCCCATTAGATGAAGATTTGATGGGGGATAATAATAATAATGAAGCATCGCGCGTTTTTTTTTTTTTGTGGAGGTGTAGGAACAGAACGGGGATCTTCACTCACGAGGGAAAGAACGGAGGCGGGTAATAAGGTAGTGAGTATCATTCATTATGCGGCGGCAGCAGTAGGGTCACCCCCCACATGACGTGGCAATGAAGTTAAGTAGTAGCATACCCGATACGCGAAGATGTGCCCACAGTAAACTTCCTCGAAAGAGGTATTCGATCGCTATGCTATACTTGTGCGTTTATTATCACCAGCGTGAGGATGCTAGGCGACATGAATGAAAAAAGTGCTTTCTATGTAGTACTCACCCACCCTCACTACGATTGACTCGATCTATGACTCCCTGGGGAGGCTATTGAGTTTATAGCTAATAACTTGGAAGAAGACTCAACCGTACTGAGGGTTCGGGTTGGTGTATGACCTCGCTAGATAGGGTTGAACTTCATATCACGCGGCGTGAGTTAGTGAATATTAATAACTTCCAGGTGTATCCCCAAGGAGTCCGCGGTAGTGATCAGGTTATCAATATTCAGTCCGGTACAACTGTGTCGTTACAGCGTTAGAGCGTACGTTGTACTCCGGGATAACCCCTCCCACACGTATTAAACAACCTCCCTCGTGTCTTAGAGGATGAGGGGAGGGGACAATTTAATATCAAAAACACTCGCCAGATATGCCGTTGACCCATGACTCTTTCAAAAACATTAGAAAAGGGGAATAACCTAACATATATCTGTATAAATTATGTGAATTATTCATGGGGAAACAGCGGAAAAAACATTGGACGGTACATCTACGAGGAAAGGTGGTAACCCCCAAAGTCCCTCATTTGGTCACGTTGTTATTAATCACTGACGACCACGTCGCATTGATTAAAGATGTTGGCATTCGTGAAGAAGTTCCGACACGGATTCAAGCAAGGGGCGGGGGATGAGCACGCGGGTGGTATGTGTTACAATTGTTTGACTTTGTTTAATAGTTCCACATCCGTGAGGCGCACACACAGGCCTGTACTGCTCGAACACTGTCGAATACCCAGAACCCGGCCAATTTAAACAGTTTACTAAAGTTAAAGGGAACTCTGCTGCCAATCTCGCACATGGCTTTCCTGGATTTTGAGGCGTATAATATTCAACCGAAGACCGGAGAAGACGATCGAGAATAGTATCTCGACAGAAAGCTTTCGCTTACTGCTACGTGATCGTTGACGGTAGAACGGGGAATATTGTACCCATAGACTAAGTCACGGAGAGAAATGCGTTGATGATGTTTGCAGAACATGAAACCGGGACGGGGCGTTATTGCGTGAACAAATGCGTGCGTATCCTTTACATATGAGTCCTGAATCCGCCCTGTAAGTTTGAAGCGAGCACTCATTGCGGAGGATGTAACGTCGAATTCAAGGCGGAGTCACGAAAAAATGCGACAATCACGCTCATTTTGTGGCACGGGACAACTTTGTGTGTACACTGTGTCAAACAGTGTAATTTGAATATGCAATTTAAGGAGCCAACCTTTAACAGTGTTCGTACAGCAATTTGTCATATGACATCGCCCTGGTCTTGAAAGAGGCGGGGGCTCAGCATGATTTTGAAATTCTGAAACGCGAGGGTAGTAAATTTTACTCGGCCAGATCGGGCAATCTGAGATCGTGGATAGCAAACAACGTGATTAGGGGGGACCCTTTCTAGTCCTCGCCTCGAGTCATATCAAAACAGAAAGGTTCCCTCGAAATCGCACGTCAGTTGTTAACCCAGTATTCTCGGGATTGTCTCGATTTAGTTTTGGGGTAGGGGTAAACAGTTACTACCCTTATGATTATGACGGGCTTCAATATCCTGCGAAGCCCGGCATCCCTTCTCGAGAGTGTTTCGATTCGAACTTACGGGAGAAAACCCTTTCCAGCGGGGGCTATGCACACGTGGTCAAGGTTTGGAACGCGCTAATTGCACCTAATCTTCTAGATTATACCGTTTTGTATTTGTTAATGGATGTGGGATTATTAGCGGACGTTTATTTAGCTTGGAGGAAGGCTGCCATGGTGCAAATTCGGACTAGACCCCTGCCGTTACCTGACTTTTCTACCTCTCTCTCACTCGATGCTTTCCTATATTCCTCTAAAATTCGTCTCCCCCTCATTTCGAATGGTGAACTCTATCAAATTAAATTTGTAAAAACATCCGCGGCGGTTTTTTTGTAGTCTAGTTCGAAGGCAATTGCGTTAGCTAATAATCCAGAGTTTAAATCCCAGTTTTAGGGTGGGTGGGTGATCCTCAATCGTACCATATACGTTTGACTTCACCATTTGTAATCCCACAGTCATGAGTAAATACAAAATGCCCTTCGGGGTGAAATAACTGAACGTTTCCCCTGTCGAATTAGAAAGTTTTGTCGCTAGCGATATACCGCCATTGATTTCACAGGGTGAATACGGTTATTTTATACTGCTCGATACCAAACCAGTTAGACGGGATGTTGCTCTACAGACGGACGATCTCCCTCTCGCCATTCATCACATGAATGTGACTCAAACCAAGGATCTATCGCCCTATAGTAAAAACCTAATGAATAAGTTCAAGTGAAGCTACCCAAGAAAAAATGTTAAGTTGACGGGTACGCATTTACCCATGCGTAATCACTTGATCTGTCTTCCGGTTATACAAACGTTGATAAGGCTCGGTCTCGAAGTTGATGTAATAAGGAAAGTGTACAAATTCAAACAGGATTTTATTTGAGGGAATATATTCTGGAGGAATGCGAAAAAGGCGTGCTAAAGAGACCGATCCGGACAAGAGGAACACCATCAAAATCATAATGAATGGTCTTTTCGGTGTCACTATTAAAAATTCATGAAATTCTACCCGAACTGTCGTCACCACCGGGTGAAGCCCTCTTTCTCAGGAATGTGTCCAAAACACACGTACAAGTCTTTGGAAAAAACTGGGTAACGACAGGTACATTGTTTAAAACCATGCAAAGAGTCTGTTATGGCTGGAATCCCCCGATTTATATCGGTTTCAGTAACTAGACATGGCGAAGGATATGATGTATCGGTTCTATTACGACGTTCTTCGAAAGCAGTATGGACACCGAGTTCAGCTCCTTTATACCGACACTGACAGCTTGATCTTTTCCCTGGTGACTGATAACCTCAATCGGTGAAACTGAGGGTGTGCTCAAACCTACATGGATTTGAGTAATTTCCCCAAAACTCACGAATTGTATGATGAGTCACGTAAGGGGGAACTCGGGTTAGTGAAGGTTGAAAAACGGGGCTGAACTCATGAGGGAATTTATCGGCGTAAACTAAAGTTTATTCGTATCTGACGGAAACTAGTCGTAGTTAACACCTGGAAAGGTGTACAAAGATGCCGGCAAAAGACCATTCCCACATGACCAGTATCGAGCTGTAATCGAAAAGAATGAGATACTTATACTCGTTTGTGCACAATTTGCAAAGAGTAGGAGGCACGATGTGTCATACGAGCAGCGAAATAAAGTATCTCTCTGTCCTTTAGAGGAAAAAAGAGGATATTAGTGACCAATTATAAAAATCGTTGCGTATGGACATCCAGACATTGGGGGGAAGTAAAGAGGGTATAGCGGAGGAGGAGGGGGGAGGGGGGAGGGGGAGGGGGAGGGGGAGGAGGAGGAGGAGGATCTAGAGAGGGTAGTGGTGGCGCCGGTAGTTGCGGCAATCTCTCCAATTTTAAATATTCCCGCTCCTAGCACCTGAGAATTCCCTACTCCTCCTATTCCTCCGACCCACTACATCCATCACGTCATTTCCCACGGGTGAAAAGGATGTTCAAAACGTCGAAGAGAGAATAGTAAAATATACAATGTTAATTCCTCTCTCTCTTTCGACGTCCCTTGACTTCTCCTCGACGGGAAATGGTTTTCACCCTCTCCTCCAGTTAAACGGGGGCGTATCACACCTTGACCGGGTGTCATTAGTTTGTATTTTATTTTATTATATTTTATCTTATATTCATATATTTTAATATATTATATTGTATATAATGTATTTTTATATATATCATCATATTTTTTACCAGTTTATTTTTTTTTATATTTTGAATTATTATATTTAAATTTTTTATATAGTTTTGCATTTTTACTTTACGTTTCTATTTTTATATTGTAGGAAAAAAACCTGTAGTATTTCATTATGGAAATTAAAACAAATATTATTGCCGTCAACTTCATTCACCCTAAAATTATTATTAAGGGCTTGTATATAAAAAGGAGCGCGTAAAGTACACAACTATTAGTCTTAAACGCCCCCCCCGCTAAACATCATGGCCGCGACAGGTCCCTCCTGGGCATTGTTTTTAGACCCTGTTCGCTAATCCCACCCGTCGTAGTATCATCGCGGGGTTTAGTAACAGTGGCAAGTCAGTCTTATGTCAAAAAAATCATTGAACTCTATGAAACGCTTTCCAATACATTTTATATTGCGGGGTGGATCTGAACACCCCCATCGAAACGCATCCTCAATAGGTCCCAAATTTAAAGTATCCAAAGAAATTTTAAATCCCTTTTGATTACACTGAAAAGGGGCAGACGGGGGGTTAATAAATGTCTATATTCATACTCGATGATTGCTTCCTTGAGGCAGTGATAATAAATTTGTCACCAACGCCTTCACAGCGGGACGTCATCATCTATTTCAGTTATATTCATAACGCAGAATATGTTTCATTCGGGCAGTTTAGTAGAAGTATAAGCTTGAATTGCTCACATTATATTCTAATGAAAAATCGTGATTTAGTCAAAATTGAAACTTTAGGTCGGCAGTTATTCGGCCGTCAAAAAGCTTCAGCTTTTCAGACATATATAAAAAGGCCCTATCACGTAAACCGCTACGGTTATTTGTTAGTAGACTTCGCTCCGTCAACACTGAACTGTACAGCTCGAACTAATATTCTGGGTGAACGGAATATCAAATAGCTACCAATATGGATAAAGAACGGATAAAAACTGCTAAAAACTTTGTACGGAGATGCACGGGGTGGGTGGGGTAGTTTTCAGCGGGGTGGACTCTTATTCAGAGTACGAAAAATCTGAATAGCCAAATTACTCGTGAAAATGTTAAAGAATTCTTACGTGGGCAAAAGTCTTACACACTGCATAAAGTCACTCGAAAAAAATTCCCCAGAAGAAAAATCATATCACCCAAACCCGAGAGTAATAGCGAGCACCGATTTAGCTGATATGTCCAAATTAGCTCGTATAATAATGGGTTTAAATATTTGCTAGTCTTTATTGACAGTGTTTTCCAGATATCTACAAATTGTTACCCTTTTTTGAAAAAGAAGGATGGTGTTACTAGCGTCGCGCTTTGTGAAGAAGGTTATCGAATCTACCGAATTTTTTGGGAATTTCACGTTTTGAAATAGCGATGAGGGTAGGGGAATATACAAAACACGTCAGGGAATATCAGATAGTAAAACATATAAAATTATATAGCGTTTATTTCGAGAGAAATAAAAATCCTCTATAGCTGAAAGAGTCATAAAAAGGGACTATTAAGGGTCGTATATATAGAGATCTCACACATAAGAATACCTTAAAATACATTAACGTCTTGCGCGACATTGTTCAGAGTTATAACCACACCCCACCATAGAAGTTTGGGTCGCACCCGCAAGAGGTTCACGCATAACGGATAGAGATGACATTGAACGTCAATTCTCGAGCATGATAAAAAGGTAAAAAAGGCTGTTCTCATTTTTTTTTAATCTACCGCCATTTCGCTCTTGAATGTTGGAGACGTTTGTACGTATTGCCGATGAGCGTCGCAACGCAATTTTTAGGAGGGGATATACAATTCAAAATACTCTGGAAATTTTTTAAAATCCGAAAAGTGGATACAAGGCAAAATCGGTTCGTATACTTCTTGGAAGATTTAGCGGGTGAAGAAATAAGGCGTATTTTATCGTGAAGAATTAATTCGCACAAATTACACCAGAAAACGTATGATATCACTATTCTGGGAAGGAGGAGGAAAAGATAATAAAACTCAATATACGTTCATTGGAAAGGTTATCCCGAGTCAATTCAATTCCTGGGTTTGATGAGTCTCAAAATTGTACGGATATGAACCGTAAGCAACCTTTTAATACGTAAAAATAAAAACTTTATTTTATCATCTCTGGTTTATCACCCAGTGAAAGGAAGTAAAGTTATTCCCATCTTAAACGGTGGTTTGGTGTCCTACTCTCTCGGAAATTTTTAGAAATTTTCTTTGTGTAATCTAACTCAAGATAAAGAAGTTTTATTAAACACTTAAGAAAATTGTAGACGAGAAATTCACTTGTGTCCTTGAAAACAACGTCCATATCTAAGAAGAAAAATATACTGAAAAGTCGTAAAGGAATGGGGACTATTCTATCGGTTTTATTGCCTATTGCTGCGAGTGGTAGGGAGTTCTTTTTAATTGAAAATGAAGGAAGGTTTTACGTTATCCCTGCCATTACCTATGAGAGGTTAATGAAATAGAAAAGAGTTTTGTGATGTGATATTAATAACCTAGAGGGTACTGGCAAGTTGGATACGGCAGCTGTTTAGTAGTAGTGGACAGTCTCCCGTTAATATCCAAAAACCACCTATGCCGGCTATATCGCTCACGGGACCTCCTCCTCCCCTCCTCCTTCCTATAGAAAATGTAAGGTGCAGTGACTGGAGGGGAGGAGGAGGTGGTAAACGCCCCCATTAAAACATTACATTGAAAAACAATTAAAGGGGACATGACTCGCAAAAGAGCAATCCCGATTTAACAGGTTAATTATTCGATATTTTTTAAAGAACCCCCAAAAGTCATAACGTTACGTGGCTTTTGTTAAGCACTTACAAGATTCTAACACGGTTGAAGGAATGAAGAAGGAGATTTAACTCATCCGCTCGCAGGTTATAATAATTTTAGATATAGCTCGAGAATTTCAAGGGAATAAAAAAACCCCACGTTGATAATATTCGATTATCGCTACTTCATTGAAATGCGGGGGGGTTAAAGATTGGATGTTAAGGAATAATTAGCCATTAAAAAGCAAATCGAAACGTGGGCGAAATATGGGGGAAAAAGGGAGGAGGAGGGGGAAAGAGGAGGAGGAGGATGGAGGAGGGGTGGGGGTGGGGAAGGTGAGGGCGGGACATGCGAAAAACAAAGATGGCGAGTGTGTGGGTGGTTGGCTTATTAACATTTTAGGAATAATGATATCGGAGCTGTTTGTTTAGTCACGTGATACTGATTTTGATAAAAATGAGTCATGCGTGGATGACTTGAAGGATTGTCACATCAAAGAAGTGAAC
>NC_061107.1:86791461-86793961 GCF_015104395.2 Macrobrachium nipponense
ATTTTCATTTTTTTGTTCCAATGAACACAATATCCTTTGGATGCTTCAATTTCAAGTCATTGGCCCCTATTTGCTTGTTCCTTATGGACAGGGCTCATCTCCTGAATAATAATAATAATAATAATAATAATAATAATAATAATAATAATAATAATAATAATAATAATAATAATAATAATAATAATAATATGGAATTTCAAATGTTCAGTCATTCCGGAACGTTTAATATTCTGTTCTTAAGAGTTTCATAATTTGAAACCCAAACAGAACTGATGAGAATCAACGGAAATAGAGAAAGGATAGATAAGACACTAATGAAACTATTTTCAGTTAAGAGGGATAAGATAGTTGCTCATCAGAACTTCTTGCGAAACTGTCAGTCGCTTATTCACGACTTTTGAGGTGAAGGGAATGACTTATGGTACCATCTGCTACATGCGTGTAAGAAGTACAGTAATCTCTCTCTCTCTCTCTCCTCCCAACGACAATACGCACGCGCGCACACACACACACACACACACAACCAACAACAACAACAATCCACACACGCACACACACACAAACAACAATACGCACGCACACACAACAACAACACGCACGTACACACACACACACAACAACAACAACAACACCAACACACACAATCACACACAACAACATCAACACAAACACACAACAACAACACGCACGCACTCACACCCAACAACAACAGCAGCAACATAACCGACAGCAATACAACAACAACACGGACACAGCAACAACAACAACAACAGCGCACACGCTCATTCACGCACATCAACATCAACACAAACACACAACAACATCAACACAAACACACAACAACAACACGCACGCACACATACCCAACAACAAAAGCATCAACATAACCGACAGCAATAACAACAACAACAACGCACACGCACATTCACAGACTCCACCAAAATAATTTTGTTTAATTGAAACGTCATCTACATTCGTTGGCCTGCCACACATATCTTTCAAGTGTTGCTGAAATTCATATTAGGAATTGAATTATGTATTGCACACTCGAATGTGTCAAAGTGGTCGGTGTTTTCTACTACTCAACTCCAGGTACGAAGATGCAAAAAAGTTTCGTCGAACTATACCGGTGTGCGCTCGACGAATTTAAATCGAAATGCTTGCGATTAATTCAGTCCAAAAGGCAGTTGTACACAGCGCTGGTGCATGCTGGTGCATTCTTTCTCTCTCTTTGGGGTGTCTATTCTCGTAGCCAGAGACGACGTCAGGCGAGGATCGTCTTAAATTCTCGTGGTCAACTTATTCAGAGCCAATTATCTTGCAAGAACATTTTTTTCTCGCTTGATGCAAGCAGTGTACTCTAGTAAATTTACATCAACCGTGCATTTGATGTCTAAGCCAGTCCCTTACGACACTCCTGATTGGTTGTTGCTAAGCCAATCACAGGGCTGGAAACTCTCAATCTCTCTCGGGAGTTCACATAGGCAGGGTATGTATGTTCCACCTCTCCTGAGGGATACTTTTGAAAGATGTATCCCTCAGGAAAGGTGGAACATAGATCCTACCCATGTAAACTCTCGAGAGAGACTGAGAGTTTCCAGACCTGTGTGGCTTATCAACAGCCAATCAGGAGCGTCGTAAGGGACTGGCCTAGGCGTCAAATGCACGGTTGATAGGCCATCCGATGGTCAAGAGTGATAGCATTGCTTCTGTTGTTATCGCGTTTGACTTTTCTGCATTACTATTGCTGACATTCCTCCACGCATTCTTGAGCCGTGCTCCTGACGCGCCTGGATTTCCAGACTGAGTTACAGTTCAATTCCATATTTTCAGCTTCCAGTAAATATGTAAGAAACCGAGAATAATTTTCAGAGGGAGGTCAAGTAAGAAAAGAAAAGAAACAGAAAAAATAACTTGCACCAGTGAACTGGAATTTTATATAAAATCTAGAACACCAACCAAAATCTGTACCTTTAACATTATTCAGCGCTGAAATAATGTTAAAACAAATGTTAGGGGGAGGATGGAAAGCAAGGTGGACGCAAGAGAATATGAACGGAGGTACACTTAAAAGGATTTAAAGGGGAGATGGTTGCAACTAGTGGCCGGAGGGAAGATGCAAAGAACCTTGTGCAATGCCTACAGTTGACGTATATATATGTATATATATATATATATATATATATATATATATATATATATATATATATATATATTATATAGCTTTTATTTGTACAAGTATGATTATTTGCTCTATTTATCTTCTCGTTATTTTCTGATTATTTTAATTTCAACTCCTTACCGTTCTTTCCTTGTCCTCATATGAGAGATCTGTTCAAAGAAAGGGTTTGTTGGCGTTATTTCATAATATTGCCAATCAACTAGGAATAATACGTTTAATATTCTCAATATTTAGCTTGACAGGCTCGATTATTCCCCTAAGGGGGTGGGGTAATTGTATGTGTGGGGGTAAAACGAAAGAGGTGCACATAAAATAGTT
>NC_061107.1:86803961-86813961 GCF_015104395.2 Macrobrachium nipponense
CCAAATGGCATACGCCTCCGACATACTACTCCACCAACATGGCCAAATGCATACTCGACATACATACTCCACCAACATGGCCGAATTCATACTCGACATACATACTCCACCACCATGGCCGAATTCATACTCGACATACATACTCCACCAACATGGCCAAATGCATACTCGACATACATACTCCACCAACATGGCCAAATGCATACTCGACATACATACTCCACAACATGGCCAAATGCATACTCGACATACATACTCCACCAACATGGCCGAATTCATACTCGACTACATACCACCCCACATGGCCTAATATTCATACTCGACATACATACTCCACCAACATGGCCAAATTCATACTCGACATACATACTCCACCAACATGGCCGAATTCATACTCGACATACATACTTTGCCAACATGGCCAAATTCATACTCGACATACATACTCCACCAACATGGCCGAATTCATACTCGACATACATACTCCACCAACATGGCCAAATTCATACTCGACATACATACTCCACCACCATGGCCAAATTCATCTCGACATACATAACCACATGGCCAAATTCATACTCGACCTACTACTTTGCCACATGGCCGAATTATAACTCGACATACATACTCCACCACCCATGGCCTGAATTCTACCTCCTACATACATACTCCACCCATGGCTGAAATTCATACCTCTACATACTACTCCCCACCAATGGCGAATTTCGACTTCGACATACATACTCCCCACATGGCCCAAATTCATTACTCTACATACTTTACTTCCACCACCGCCCAGGGCCGCAATCCTTACTCGACATCCATACTCCCCCACCATGGCCGAATTCATACTCTACATACATACTCCACCAACTGGCCGAATTCATACTGACATACATACTCACCACCGCCATGGCCAAATTCATACTCGACATACATCTTTGGCCAACATGGGCCGAATTTCATACTCGACATACATACTACCACCACATGGCCAAATCATACTCGACATACATGCTCCACCACAATGGCCGAATTCATACTCAATACAAATCCACCAACCATGGCCCAAATTCATACTCGAACATTACATATTTCACCAATGGCCAAATTCATACTCGACTATACATCTCACCACACTGCCAAATTCATAACTCGACATACATATTCTCCACCATCATGGCCAAATGCTACTCTCACATACATACTTTCCACTGCCCCGAATTCATACTCGATATACATACTCCACAAACATGGCCGCATTCATACTCGACCATACATACTCCACCAACATGGCCGAATTCATACTCGACGATTCATCTCACCACCATGGCTGAATTCATACTCTACATATTACTCCACCAACATGGCCGAATTTCATAACTCGAGTACATCTCCACCACCATGGCCAAATCTACTCTACATACATACTCCACCACCCATGGCCGAATTCATACTTCTACTATACCCACCCACCATGGCCTAATTCATACTCTACATATACTCCACAAATGGCCGAATTTCATACTCATAACATACTCCCACCACCATGGCCAAATTCCATACCGACTACATACTTTCCCAAACATGCCGAATTTCATACTCCGACATACACTCCACCAACGGCCGAATTTCATACTCGACAAACATACCTCCACCACCATGGCAAATTCATACTCGCACATACTTTCCACATGGCCCCGAATCAATATCGACATAACAATACTCCACCACCATCCGAATTCTTACTCTACATACTCTCCACCACCAATGGCCGAATTCATACTCTACCATACTTACTCCACCAAACATGCCGAATTCATACTCGACTACTCCCTCCACCACCCATGGCCAAATTTCATACTCGACAATAATACTTGCCAACCATGCCGAATTCATACTCGACATACATACTCCCGCCCACCAATGGCCGAATTCATTACTTACATTACCATTACTCCACCCAACATGGGCCAAATTCATACTCTACCATAATACCTCCACCACCATGGCCAAATTCATACTCGACATACATACTTTGCCAACATGGCCGAATTCATACTCTACATACATACTCCACCACCATGGCCGAATTCATACTCGACATACATACTCCACCACCATGGCCGAATTCATACTCTACATACATACTCCACCAACATGGCCGATGTGAAGAGATATGGCCAAGGTTAATGTTCCTACTCTCACACTGAATCAAAGACGAATTTCTCACGGGTACACAACACAGCGTATTCTCTCGAAATGGTTGAACGAACTTAGCGTAAATACATTTTCAAAACAGTCAGCCTGGAAGAACACTTTTCTTCCGTGCGTAAGAAGCCTGACGATAAATGAGCTTCAGTAAACATGATAAATGAAGCTTTTGCTCCTCCCGCTTGTTCAACCCCTTTTGTTGGCCGTGCAATTGCGCCTTGTTTGCCTAATCAGAGGCGGGCGCTTTATCACACCTCAGTCTCTGGTGCGTAGTCTCACACACGCTGTTTGGGATCCGATTGCATCAAGGATGTTCTTCTCCTTGTTTTTACTTAATGAGAATGATGAGACCTCGTAGCCCTATCTTGGGATAACTCCTCCGAAGTGCTGGACTCGTATTGGGCTCGTCTGGAATGCCACGCGAGCAGCGTTAGGCGAAAGGGAATTACGAATGAATCGTTCATCGGAATGGGGTCGTTTTCGGGTATCAGTATTTGAAGACTAGATCCCCTAAAAGACTAAAGGATTTTCTTTATGTTAACGCTGTACTGAATGTATTTTGAAGTAAGGAACGGTCTCCCCGAAGAGGTCATGCAATTGGAACTCAAAAGTTCAAGCGAAGATACAATGCATGGCTACCCTAATACAATTGTATTCATCTCTTTATTTATTTTTTATTGACTTTTTTAATAATAATAATTCATCTCTTCTTTCTGTATTTTCCTCTACCTCCGGTTACTTCTTCCTAATGGACATCATATCCTTTGAAAGCTTTCATTTCAAGATAATGGCTCCTGTGAACTTGTTCCATATGAATAGGGTTCACTTTCTGAATAATAATAATAATAATAATAATAATAATAATAATAATAATAATAATAATAATAATAATAATAATAATAATAATAATAATGTTCTAAAGGGTCCACAATAATACAAAGGGTTAAGAGTCCGTGTATAATTTTTAAGACTTTACAAAAAGCTTTCGAACCCTTCCTTGCGTTCATCTTCAGTCCCTCGCGATAGAGAGTTTTCAATAATAATAATAATAATAATAATAATAATAATAATAATAATAATAATGATCTCTCTCTCTCTCCCTCTCTCAAAGTAAATGTGTACTAATACCGATTATCCTTTCACCTGATTAACCCAACAAGTCCAGATTAAATCACCACTCATACATTTATCTTCATTATACAGTAAGTACAATGGTGTACCGCTAAGAAAAAAAATCCCCATGAATTTTAGCCTGCATCAAATCTCCCGCCATTAGGTTAAGGAATATAACAAGCAAAAGGAAAACAAACTCAGAATAATGAATCCCTTGTTGCAAAGTTCTAATTGGAAGGCCCTCTGTTGCTTTTGTAGTCGAGGGATGCAACAGAGCATTGTTGTCTTCCTCTCTTATGATTTATCACGTGACGTGTATTTGCTGTTCGCCTTGATTTATAGCAGAGGGTAGTCATTATGCATCTACTCACGCACTTCCTCCTCCTCCTTCTCCTCCACTGGGGTATTGGTCTTCTAGGTATAGAGGTGCTGAAGACCTTTTGTAATTCGAGGCTAGTGTACTATCTTGATCAGTGCCATTGAGTCAATTTTACGGAACGTCGTTGAAAATGACATCTCATATCTTCTTTCCTTATGTAGGCTGAAGTTCTGACTCGCCTCCTCTATTTTCGGCTTTGAGACAATAACAAAAGAAAAAGCCTACAAGAAAATCTATGCAAATTTAATCTTGGTAAACTTTTCCTCTACTTTCTCTCCGTCTTTATTCGGCTCTGGGATAGTTTCAAGTCACTTGGCTAAGATCTAGTAGACAGAACGATCTCGTTTGGCTGAAGTTGCTAACTAAAGTTCAAAAGAGAAAGGGACAAACACCAAAAGAGAATATGATCACAAGTTCGGCAAAGAAACAAACAAATTGCAACGCAGAATACGATGTGCTGACAGGAAAGAAAGTGCGTATCGTTTGCAGCCCAACAGCACAAGATGAATAATGATCCTTCCGAAGTGTCTCTCTAAGAGTGTAATCCGACAGCATATCTCGGCAATAACGATTAATTACTTCGTCTCAGAGAATTCACATTTTTCGTTCGTTTTATTTGCTTATTTGTTTGTCTGTTTGATAGGACGTTCATTAACAGGATTACGCAAATGATAAACGTGCGGATTTTTGCGCAAAATTTGGTCATGGATTGTTGGTGAAATTTGAGAGAATTTGACCAAAGGAGGGTTTATGACTAGAAGCCATTGGATTTTTCCTGATATTTTTACCAGAATTTCACCAAAGGTTGGTCTTAAGGACTGGCATGAAGTCGTTGGATTGTGGTGAAATTTTATACCAAAATTTTACCAAAGGTGTTTTATGACTGGCAACAAGTTATTGGATTTTTAGTGAAAAATTTTACCAAATTTTCAAAGTTGGGCCTTGAGACTGACAGCAGTCATTGGAGTTTTGGCGAAATATTTTCCCAGAATTTGACCTAACGTGGTTTGGCGGCAAGTCATTGGATTTTTGGTGAAATTTGAAGAAAATTTGACAAACGATGGGACTTATGACTGGCAGCAATAAGTCTTAGGATTTTTGTGAAATTTCTACCAAGATTTGACCAAAGGTAGGTCTTAAGACTGGCAGAAAGTCATTGTATTTTTGTTGATTTTTTTACTAGAATTTGGCAAGAGATAGTCTTACGACTGGCAGCAAGCCATGAGAGTAACTTATGAGGAGAAAGGAAGTATTAGCAGTGGACTGCCCAGCTTTGTCGGAGGTTGGGGGCCTAAATGCCCTTGCTATGAAGCAATTGACGTCAGTATATGAGAATATAGTAATATGGTTTTAGATTCCTTGAAAAGAAAAATCAAAGATTACTGTCATCATCATTTTCACTGAGGGATGTAAAGTGACCTAGAAAGAATTAGAAATGGATTAAAAGTAAAGTAAAAAAAATCTACTTTCGATTGTGAATGAAGTAATTTCAATACGCCATTACAAAGCCCTGAAGCCTGACTATTGATAAGGAAGTTTAATATAAAATAAAGCCTCGGTTGGCTTTTGTTTGTATGAACAATAAGGGCAATTAGCTCAGGCTTTCTGTGTATCAATTAATAAATAATTATGTGCTGTTTTCTCGGTTAGTGCACAGTAATGCTTTATAACAGCAATTACAAAGAGAGAGAGAGAGAGAGAGAGAGAGAGAGAGAGAGAGAGAGAGAGGAGAGAGAGAGAGAGAGAAGCAACTTGATATGTATTATCTGTTTATCTTAAATAATTCTCCTTTTTTAAATGATATACTTACATGATTATCTATTTATATATAAATTTATTACATACTTTATTTTTCTTTTCTGATAACTGATGTCTACTTTCAGTATATCCTATTCCCTTCTGTTACTGCGTTCAGACAAGCACCGTATTCTTTGGAAACTTGAATTTCAAGTCAGTGGCCCAGGTCCCGATGAATAAGGTTGAGCTTCCAAATAATAAAATAATAATAATAATAATAATAATAATAATAATAATAATAATGGCCTGAATTTTGTGCTTCTATTTGATTTCATAAAGAATGAAATGGCATATGTCAGTTTATACACAAGTTTTACTTTTTTTATTTATATATATAATATATATAATATATATATATATATATATATGATATATATATATTACCACGATAAACGCTAATTTATCGATCCACATGAACTGCTTAATAGCCTTGTGGCAAAATGTGAGATATGAAACTAAACCCTATTAAATTGATGTATATCCTTCAAAACTGATGTCAAAGGTTTAAAGGTTGCTCACGGGTGGGAGCGACAAGGGTGAGGCCATTACATTGGTGTATGTACTGTGTCTGGAGATACCCGATTTCTCAGTTTGGCAGAGTTTGTCTTGGAGAGAGAGAGAGAGAGAGAGAGAGAGAGAGAGAGAGAGAGAGAGAGAGAGAGAAGAAAAGCATCATCTTTACGAGACAGGTCATGACAGTACAAGGATGCCACCTCGTTTTTTTTTTTTTTGTAAAATGTTACATCGCTTTTCTTCTCTCTCTCTCTCTCTCTCTCTCTCTCTCTCTTTTTTACCAGACTGGCTCGCTAGGGGTTCCGCCAGTCATATCATGTTCAATCTACATTGGTCACGTCTCTCGGTGCAAATTTTTTTGTGATGCCCCTATTACCTGTAGCCTCCTTTTTTCGTTGCTGGACTTCAAACGTCTTTGTTTATATACAAGGATACGCACACACACACACACTCTCTCTCTCTCTCTCTCTCTCTCTCTCTCTCTCTCTCTCTCTTTCAGTTGATATTGAAATCCTGAATTCTTTAGATTGTTTGAACTTGACTCAGACCACCAAGAAAGAGTGCTGGCAAGCAGTTGTAAACATTCTGAAGAGGATGAACTCAATTCAAGTAATCAGTAAGGAAGATAACCCCAGAATGGATTAGAGATAAAAAAAGAGAGAAATATTTGTGGTAAAGATATTACAGATGAGCGAACTGATAAAAAGAGAAACGAATGAAATGGCGATGACAGAAAATCTGACTTTACAGATCCTCTTGGAAATGAAAGAAAGAGAATTGGAAACCTTCGATTTCCATTACTCTTGAATTGTGATGTCTTTGTATGAATGACTCGGTGAAGTTTCAAAATAAAAAACAAAGCTTTAATCTTAGTTATAAGTTAAACACATTCCATCTTAGAGGAGTCAGACGAAATTTCTGATTCTGCTGAACCCATAAACTTAGACTATAGATTCGCGTATTTAGGCACTACTAAAGGGTGTTTGTAGCCTCCCTTGGCGACCTAGGTCCACTCACTTTTTAGCCTTTGACTTGACCTCTGTTCCTGCTTCCTTTCGTCAGTCAAGCTGTCCAACCACTCCATTATTGCGGTTGAGTTTTTACTTTTGTCTTAAACTGAAAGTAAAGTGGCCAAGTTCTCGGCTTCACAGACTAAATTTCACGAGACATCTTCATCTGCAAAGAAATCGGAATTGAAAATCCTTTTAATTCCTATAAATCCTTCTGACGGTCTGATTTTCCGAGTTCCTGTCTGTCGCTTTTGGTCGATCAACGTCCGCCAACATCGTTTAATAAACTTCCTACCTTTTGCTCTAGTTCTAAGCTGGTTGTTGCAGCGCGTCACCACGGCCTACTGGACCGTGCGCGTAACCTTCGCAATTGTTCTTGCTTGAATGCGAAATTGCTATAATGAGACTTCTAAAGAGTTTAGAACCTGGTGTTGTGACTTGAAATTTCAGCTCATTTGTATTTCTGATGAGATAGATTTGGCAGAAACCGCAGTCAATTACTTGCGCATTAGGTAAAAGGCGCATTCTTGAGTGTCCATTTGCATAATCAGTCACTTGCAAGAGCGTCGTGGGAACTTGGAGGCTTATTAAGTTAAAACATCCCTTTTTATGGACATACCAAGTCGACAGTTATCTTCGTAGCGTGGCGGTGCCGTCAGTGCACCTGACGCTGTGCAATGTAGGCATAATTTAAGTGTTTTTTTTTCTCTTTTTCTTTGTTTAGCATCCCTTCGGCCCTTGGCTCCGTTCATATTCTCTTTCTTCCATCTTGCTTTCCACCCTCTCCTAACAGTTGTTTCAACATTTATTTTCAACACTGATTGACCTTATAGGTCCCAGTGCTTGGCCTTTGGCCTAACTTTTATACTAAAATTATTCCAACTGAATTCGGGATAAAATCAAGGAACGACAAATTCATTTTGATTCAGTTATTACATCCAGATCTGCTTCTCCTCTTAGGAATCCTTTCTTTTTGCAGACAACCTTCCTGTGTCATCTTCTGAAGGGTCTGTTAGTCAGAGCAGAGCAGAGTATGAAATTAATATAAATTTAAGCTGGGAAGCCAGACACTGGGGCACTTTTGTCAGTTTAGGGCTAGTCAGTGAAAAGGTTAGGTGGGGTGGTTAAACACCACAATAAATAGACCCAGATAATAGGAGGGGTTCAGTACAAGGATCTAGAGGTGAATATGGGAGAAAAACCCAACTTTCCACTGAGAAGTATAAGTTAGAGAGGTTGGGCATCCAGTTTGAAGGAAGGAAGCAGAGATAGAAGTACAGCAAAAGGCTAAATAGTGGATGCATCTAGGGTCCGAAGGGAAGCTGCAAACATCCTTCAGTAATGCCTACAGTGCGTTCATGAGTCCAGTGATGGCACTACTCCATGCGGAAAAGAACAGCACCGTGTACTTCCCACGTGTAACAAAACCCAATTCGAGAATTATTAAAAAAAAAAAAGAGATAAAAAATGTCTGATAAGAATAATCGCCAATAATCTTACAGTTGTGTTAAAGTCGTTCACACCATCACAGCTCTGTTCTGATAATCTCGAAACTGACGAATGTATTTGGGGTCGTATAATCCTGATAACAAGAGGCAATCTAATGTAAGCAATAATATTATAATGATAAAGTAAAACAATATGTCTTTGTTGTGGCTGTTAGAGGAGCTGAATAGAAGAAGGAGTTTGTTAATGGCATATTACTAACGCCTTCGCCCAATGATTAGACGGGCGAATGGGGCGATCCATCACTGGCCAGCAAGATTAATGACGGTCATTCTCCCTTGATGTCTGAATTAGTCCGCTTAGTAGCGCTAATCCTTCAAAGTGAAGCATCCTTAGAGAGAGTTTACAATTCTCGTTTACTTACCCTACTGAGCGCACTTTAATATGACAGGGTACTCGTATTATGTTGCCTTCATCGCTCCTGTACAAATACGTCAAATGAAGCGTCCAGAGAGAGAGAGAGAGAGAGAGAGAGAGAGCATATACATAGTTTGAATGTTTACGATTCTCGTTTATTTACCTTACTGGGTACGCTTTTAATATGACAGGACATTCATGTCGTTTCCATAACTCGCGTAATCGGTCTGGAATTTAATCAGAAATGTAGCTGTGCCCTAAACATAAAATTTGATTTCAGTGTTGATTTAACACCCCGCCGAGGCATTTTTTTCGGGACTCATTATAATGGCTATTAATGCCTTGAAAAAAGCGAGCTCAGTCAGGCATAGGTCCGGGACATCCAACGTTAAATCCTTTGTTAATACCAAAGATTTTCTTTTCCTTTTTAATGAATTAGTTTTGAAACCTTAACAAAAAAGCTGTATGTGGAAGACGCTTTCGTATAGCTGGAGCTATGCCTGAGCCTCTACAGAAGAGCAACATTTTCCTGAAAGCTAATAAATATATGACGCCATTTATCAAATACTAATGGAGTTGAATTTATGAACCAGGGAGATTGAAAAACCCGAAATAAAAAACTTGGACTCTTAGGTACTGACAGGTTTATAAAGCCATCTTCTCCCCTGCCTGGCGCGCAGTTCTCCTTTCCCTTCCCTACTACAGGCTGCTCTAAGAGCAAGAGCCCGCGCTGGCATATGGCCAGATCAATAAAACGAAAAAAAAATTTCCCATCCCCTTTGCTTCTTTTATTTCTTATCATTCTTTAATAATATTGACTGATTTACTTTCCTATTCCTGGTTCTCCTCCTCCTCCTCCTCCTCCTTTCTTTCCTTTTGATTTTGATTGTTATTGATCACGCTGCTTGTTTCCTAACTCTCTCTCTCACTAATAAGTCTTTGAGACATCCTAATCCTTGTAACTCTTTGTAACTCAAGGGCCGCAGTCGGCAGCGCCGCTGGGTCGACGGAGAAGGAACCACGACCATTTTCTGGAGGAACGGCGCGCGATACAACCGCGAAGTCCAGCCCTACTCGCCCGCCACCACCCACGAGGAGGAGGAGGAGGCGG
>NC_061107.1:86821461-86850018 GCF_015104395.2 Macrobrachium nipponense
CTCTCAATACATCTTGCTTTTGGGTATCTCTCTGTCTCTCTCTGTCTCTCTCTCTCCCTCTCTCGATCTTGCTTCTCTCTCTCTCTCTCTCTCTCTCTCCCTCTCTCTCTCTCTCTCTCTCTCTCCATCTTTCTTTTGGGTATTTCTCTCTCTCTCTCACTCTCTCTCTCTCTCTCTCTCCAACATTCTTGCTTTTGGGTATTCTCTCTCTCTCTCTCTCTCTCTCCACATCTTGCTTTTGCGGGTATTCTCTCTCTCTTCTCTCGATCTCTCTCTCATCCTCTCTCTCTCTCTCTCTCACATCTTGCTTTTGGGTATTCTCTCTCTCTCTCTCTCTCTCCACATCTTGCTTTTTGGGTATTCTCTCTCTCTCTCTCTCTCATCAACAAATCTTGCTTTTGGGTATTCTCTCTCTCTCTCTCTCTCTCTCTCTCTCTCTCTCTCTCTCCACATCTTGCTTTTGGGTATTCTCTCTCTCTCTCTCTCCTCTCTCTCTCTCTCCACATCTTGCTTTTGGGTATTCTCTCTCTCTCTCTCTCTCTCTCTCTCTCTCTCTCCACATCTGCTTTGGGTGTATTCTCTCTCTCTCTATCTTTCTCTCCACCAGTCTCGCAGTGTTTGTAGTTTGGTACTAATTCAGCACTGGCATTTAATTTGCCTCGAATGATTTTCTTCTTATCTGAATCGCCGTCCAAAATACCTTTCGATATAAATGCACTGAAGTATCTAATAATAAATTGCCCTTCTACGATGATATACTTACTAAATCATCCATACTGACAGTTCAGTTTTGTTCTCGCTCTACTGGATACCTCGTTGAATGCTCTGAATAGTTGATGAATTCTGTGATGAAAACAAAAAAAGATAAAACGTTTCCAGTCCTAATAATGCATGATTTTATTAAATTCAGCAATCCCTACATTATGCCACATGAGGTGCACTGACGACACTACCCTTGCGCACACAGACACACGCACGCTCACATACGCAGGCCAATTTATCATATATTATATATATATATATATATATATATACTATATATATATCATATATATATATATATATTTAGTATATAATAATTATGTATATATAATTATATATGACCTCTTTGTGATTATGGGACCTGGGTTCGTTTCCCGGTACGGGACATGGCAATTTCTTCAAAAAGTATCTTTGAAATTGGATCTTCAGGCTTTGTAGTGACAAGCGGATCCAAAAAGAGCAAAGATTTCAGTAAGTTAAGAGGGCATTGTGGCTATTACAATTGCATATGTATCTGGTAAAAAAAATTACAGTAGATTCTACACACACACACACACACACACACACATATATATATATATATATATATGTGTGTGTGTGTGTGTGTGTGTGTATATATATATATATCTATATATATATATATATATATATATATATATATGTGTGTGTGTGTGTGTGTGTGTGTGTGTGCGTGTGTGTGTGTGTGTGTGTTGTGTGTTAAATAAAGCAGACTGCAGAGAGAGAGAGAGAGAGAGAGAGAGAGAGAGAGAGATATTACAGGCAATGGTGACAAATAAATAAATACGCGGCAGTAGAGAATCGAATCAGACACCCCTGAGATTGCGCCTCGCTTGTATCACCGAGATCGAACTTATAATATGTCCGGATACGGCAATGCGTTGAAAAAAAATAGTATCAGATGATTTTTAAGATGCATGTGTGATCTGCACGTTATCTACTCGATCTCTGGAGACAAGACATGCGCCGAGCCTCTGCCTAGAAGCGGATTATCATCAGAGTCATCTGCGTGCCTGCTTTATATACTGAGCATGCGCGGCAGATTATAATACCGGTGTTATCGACAGGACTGAATTTTTTTATTACTATTCCAGCGATGTGAAGGTGTGTGAGAGATTGGCATCCGGTCGAAGCTTGTTAGAAGTATCGAAATTGCAGACCTCTCTCAGAAGTTTCAGACGGTTCTGCTGCCGAATAATTTTTTGTGGCATATCGAATAGCATATCTAAAAAAAAAAAAATTCTAAGTATAATAGGCGTAATGTCTGTACGTCCGTCTGTCATTCTATCACGGCCAAACGGCTAGTCCGATGGGCATGAAACTTGGCTGGGGTTTAGTGGGGACTCCTAAGATGGTTTATAATCGGGTTTCATCCTGCCAACCCCGCCCTCTCCGAAGGGGGTGGGGGTGAGAAGGGATTCCTTGAAACGGAGCTGGTTCTGCCCGTGAAACGAGGCTGGTTACGACCGTAGACTTAGTTAGTTTACGAATTTTCATACATAATTGCTGTATACATGTTTCCTAGTATACATAATCGAAGTACCAAATGATAGGGTGGTCAGATAATGCGAGAGTAGATTAGGAATCTTCCAGGATGTAGGCGAAGCCAGTGTCGACCGAGATGCTGATTATCTTTGAAATCTAACTTATTTGTCAGACTTAACAATTAGTTAGGTTGAACTTCGGGAAGACAATTTATTCGAACACTTTTGGAGATTGGGAATATAATTATTTTCGCCTACAAAACACTTTGTTGTTGTTGTTTTTGTCGTTCTTGTTGGGGGGTTAGAAAATGTATATGGAAGAGTCTAAAGAGGTCTGAAAAAGTTGTTTCGCTTTTAGTTAAAGAAATTTTAGGATAGGATATTTATGATTTATTTATTAAGATGAAAATGTAAAAAATGAATAATGTGTAAGTAAACAGTACAGTAAAATTATTTCCAATAAAATATAGCGTATTTGTTTTAATTTTCATTGGTGAAACAAAGCTCTATTTGACTAGATTTTATAACATTTTGATTTATGTTAAGTTAGGAATATAATGTTTACAACTTATGTGTGAGGGGAAAATCGTTCACACTTCCCGAATAAGCTGGAGGTTGGATCACACCTTGTTAAATAGGTGCTGGTAAAGTAATAATGAGGGAGATTATATATATATATATATATATATATATATATATATATATATATATATATATATATATAACATATAAGTCATATCACATTTCCGTGATTCATATACGTATATCGAGCTACAATGTCCTTTAATATCTAATTCGCTCTACCTCGGAATTAATATATTTTTCATATATGCTTAACCGGAAGGGAATTTTTTTTCTCGATAATAGGATTTGCCTGGACCAGGGCGCGAACCTATGGATCCTTTCAAACCCAGGAACGTCAGTGAAGCTTTACCTACTACACCACCGCGGTGGTGTAGTAGGTAAAGCTTCACTGACGTTCCTGGGGTTTGAAAGGATCCATAGGTTCGCGCCCTGGTCCAGGCAAATCTATTATCGAGAAAAAAATTCCCTTCGGTTAAGCATATATGAAAATATATTAATTCCGAGGTAGAGCGAATTAGATATTAAAGGACATTGTAGCTCGATATATATATACATATATATATATATATAATATATATATATATAATATATAGTAATACTTTACGAATTTTCATACATAATTGCTGTATAGATGTTTCCTAGTATGCATAATCGAAGTACCAAAGGATAGGATGCTTTTGTTCGAAGGCGATTCAATCGTCTCTGTTCTTTATTCATGCAGATGTTTATCAAGAGGTTCGAATCTCATCCACTTTTCTTAGACGTAACCTGATTCAGCATTCGGCTCCTATTCTCAGTTGAAATCCGGTTCAGTGCACCGTTTAGTTCTTGTTTATCATTATTTTTCTTCTTTTTGGGGGGGAGGGGGGTAGGGCGGCCTCCTTGGCATGTTGATAATTAGGGGATCCTTTGCGTTTTTCTGGAAAATGGACCTGGAAGTCCAACAGCTCTGGTATGTAAATAAATTTTTTTGAAATGGGGACTGGCAGATGTAAGATGCTGGTGACAGTTTTTTTTTTAAGCCATCTAAAACATTCTAAATAAAATCTGGCAGCTTTGATAAAAGGTATGACACATAAGTGTGCGGTCAGTTCCTATATCGTAAAATTTGATGTCTTGGGTGAGCGACTAAAACTGAAACAAAAATCGTTGAAGTTTATTCGTCAAGAAAAAACTAATGAAAATTTATACAGATATATGTATATATATCTATATATATATATATATATATATATATATATATAATTATATATATATATAAGTGTGTGTGTATATGTATATATATCGTGTATATATACATATATACGTTGTATATATATATCCTTCAGCAACGCCTACAGTACATCAGGCGAGGTGCAGTGGCGGCATACTAAACTCTCAAAGGGGTTCGAGTCAACAGAACCTGACGTTGGGGGAGGGGGGGTGGGTGTTGTTTCTGGGCATTACAGGTGACCGCTATCTGACAATGAAAAATTCTCTCTGTTGGATATGTAATTTAGATTTAAGTAATGGATTTCAACTATCACTTTTAAATTAACACAAGAAAGGAAAAGATTCATTGAAATTTAACACCGTGAGTGCAGAGGTTGATTTTTCCACATGCTGGAAAATAATTCTGATTGGAATTTTTTTTACTAATAATTTATTTCTTTCTTTTCTTGTTTTTCTCATATTGGACACTCCATTTTTTACGCGTATTGGTCATTTATTAAAAGAATTCCCCTTGAACCTTTTTTCGGATATTAATCATTTATTCTATTTTTTCCCCTCCTGTCAGTTAAGTGTAACCTTCGAAATTTTCCGAGTTATTCAGTTCAGAGTCGAAAATGACTAGGAAACAAAATGAATATAGGATTATGATTTTTCCTCGACTATAAGAACGGGGAAAGCTTGCCAACATCTGGGAAAAAAACTCTTCAATGAATATTTGGACAAGAAGCAGACTGGACAGGGGTCGAATCTGATGACTATCGCACTGCCTTGGTAAAAATATTAATGCTAATGTTTTTATCTCTTGTGGGTGGATGTAGTCTGTGAATATAAATGGTCCGTATCTTACATTGTCGTATGGATGATACTATCGCGACATCTTACAGGGTCTTACAGATGATACCATCACAAGAACTTACAGGTTCATACAGTTGATACTGTCACAAGAACTTACAGGGTAATACAGTTGATACTATCACAAGAACTTACAGATGATACTATCATGATATCTTACAGGGTCTTACAGTTGATACCATCACAAGAGCTTACAGGATCATACAGTTGATACCATCACAAGAACTTACAGGATCATACAGTTGATACCATCACAAGAACTTACCGGGTAATAAAGTTATACTATCACGATATCGTACAGGATCATATAGTTGATCCTATCACAAGAACTTACAGGGTAATACAGGTGATCCTATCACAAGAACTTGCATGGTAATACAGTTGATCCTATCACAAGAACTTACAGGGTAATACAGTTGATCCTATCACAAGAACTTACAGGGTAATACAGTTGATACTATCACAAGAACTTACAGATGATACTATCACGAAGACTTACAGGGTCTTACAGTTGATACCATCACAAGAACTTACAGTGTCTCGCAGTTGATATTCTCACGAGAATGATGAAAAATCGATTGTACGTTGCTATTCAGGATTCTGAATGCGAGTGGAATGGGGTTTACTCCCTACAAGAATAAAATAGAAAACGCAAGGAAATGTCATAAGAAAACTGGAAAATTTAGTATAGAAGGAATGAACGAATGTGAGAGAAAAAGGGGAACTCGGAAAAAGGAGGTCCTGTCTGCAAGATTTTAAGGCTCACGCTATAACGAAGACAATTTGAACATCCGAGAAAGCAGCAGCATGCATCATCCAAGCAGATGTCATCCAGTAGCTGAGAAACGAGATCGTACATGAATAAAGCGACTGTATAAATAAGCTGACGATGACTTACATAAAACACGAGCGACGGGATTCAGTTCCAAAGGTGAGACCGCGCCATGACGGGGGGACTCTATCATCCGCTCCATCACAGAACGACGATTTAGTTTAGCTGTGTTCTTGACGTTGACATATGGAGCGATTATCCGAGCAGCTCGGGATCTGAATAAGGAGCAGCGAGGCAAGAAGGAACGCTTCATAAAATCACAAGCACCGACGCCTTGGAAAAAGACGAGGAAGAAAAACAAAGCAATACCTTTCCCAAGGAACGCCATTGGTATGAGAAAAATGTCAGCGGAGGAGGGAAACTCTCTATTCTTTTATTCCTCACAACGATGGGCAGTGGAACGGTCTCCCTGGGAATGTATTGCAATTGGAACCTCCAAAGTTCAAGTAAGATGAAAGTTGTCACTACCTTAATACAATTCTCCTTGTATCGTGATAATTCAAATTTCCTGTTACCACCTGTTACTTCTTTCAAATGAATACACCGTATTCGTTGGAAGTTTGAATATCAAGCCAGTGGCCCCCATGGGTTTGTTCCATGTGAATAGGGTTCATGTTCTGAATAATAATAATAATAATAATAATAATAATAATAATAATAATAATAATTAGTAGGGAAAAACTCTCTATCACGAGAGTATGTATCATGTTCTAAAGGGTCCACAATAATACAAAGTGTAAAAAGTCCGTGTATAGACTTTACAGAAAGCTTTCGAACCCTTCCCTGAAGATGAACCCAGGGAAGGGTTCGAAAGCTTTCTGTAAAGTCTTCAAAATTATACACGGACTTTTTACACTTTGTATTATTGTGGACCCTTTAGAATAATAATAATAATAATAATAATAATAAAATAACTAATAATAATAATAATAATAATAACTCAATCCAGGATTACAGGTCTGACGTGGTAAACGACGAAAATTATCTCCTGAGTAGTAGCAATGAAGATAGTTTTGGTTCATGAATCGAGGCTGTACAATGTTTGAATATATATATATATATATATATATATATATATATATATATATATATATATATATATATATATATAGATCTACATATATACGCATATATATATATATATATATATATATATATATATATATATATATATATATATGTGTGTGTGTGTGTTGCGCGCGCGCGTGCGTGCTGTGTGTATCCTACTTACATATGTACACGCATATATATATATATATATATATATATATATATATATATATATATATATATATATATATATAGATGGCCACGATACTGAAGTGTTCTCTAAATGTATAATTGACGTCAAAGACCAAGATTTTGAGCATTTTCGAATGAATGCTTACGTCATTTTCAAGGCTTGTCTCGCTCAGCAACCCGTCAATAAAATTCTCTACGGTTTGTGTGTTTGAATCTGGAAGCCTGTCACTCCGCACCAAGATCATTAATGCTTGTTCTGCTTGATAGTAATTCGTGTTGACAGCGTAACAGAAAGTAATCTTCGTCATAATTAAGGCTTAATCTTAATGGACGTCTTCATCTGGACACCTGTCGAGTGTCATCAGAGAACAGGATATTTTTTTGTTTTTTTTCACAGGTTTTCGAGCAGTGCTCTCAAATGCACTCGGTCAGATTCTTGTAATTCACCAATTTTATCGGAGTATCATTATTCGTCAGGTTATCGAAAGTCCTCCATCCCCTCAGCGGGGAAAAGAGGAATTAGAAAAGATTCCTCTTCTTGAAAGAGGCCCAAAATACCTCGCAGAAATGAACGGGGAACTTGCTTGGCGGTGAAAGAGTAGCTCTAATTTAATGGAACGGGAACATTTGGCAACCAAGAATTATCGATGAGGAAAGCCTTACTGACTAATGACTGAAGTACTGCCACGCACATTTCAATGACAGCTCATAATTCAGGTTTGGACAAAGTTTGCAATCTAATATTCTAAAATGAAAATGTATGCAGTGGCAGTGCACTGACATGACGAAAGCGGTTATTATTATTATTATTATTATTATTATTATTATTATTATTATTATTATTATTATTATTATTATTATTATTATTATTATTATAACTTGATAAGAAAATTAATATGACTTACTCAAACATACCTTCGAAGAATCTATGTTCATGCAAAATAAAAACATGTCTTGTAGGCCTATACTTGACAAAACCGGGTAAATGAGTCTCCCGGAAGTATAAAAAATGGAGGAAACTGAGAAACATTAACCAACATGTAGCTAGTAGAAATTCGAGGAAACAGAGAAACAACAACCAAGACGTAACCAGTAGAAAAATAGAGAGGAAACTAAGAAATAATGACGAGGACATAACCAGTAGAAAAACAGGAGGAAACTGAGCAACATTAACCAAGACGTAGCTAATAGAAAAACAGGAGGAACCTGAGAAACGTAACCAGGCCGTAGGTAGCAGAAAAAAGGAGGAAACTAAGCAGCATTAACCAAGACGTAGCTAGTAGAAAAAGGAGGGAACTTAGAAACATTAACGATGATGTAACCAGTAGAAAAAAGGAAGAAAATGAGAAACATTAAACAGGACTTAGCTAGTAGAAAAAGGAGGCAACTTAGAAATATTAACCAGGACGTAACTAGTAGAAAAAAGGAAGAAACTGAAAAATATTAACTTGGCCGTAGCTAGTAGAAACAAGGGGGAAACTGGAAAATATCAACCATGATGTAGCTAGTAGAAAAATAAGAGAAAATTGAGACACTTTAACCAGATGAAAACTGACATGTCTTTCCCTTTAATGTGAGGTTTTGGAATATTAGTTTACGATAATGATAATAATAATAATATCCTTTACTTCAGCTCATGGCCATATTCATGGAATATACAAAATACAGGCAGTAAGATAACATGATAAAAAAATGAATAAACGGCAATATCCACACAATTGCTGGAGTATTATAAAAGATAATAATCATAATACTGGTAATAACAGTAATAATATTGAAGAAAAAAAATGCATTGAGAGTTATAATAGTTAGTGCACAGATTATATAACTTGAATTTCAGCTAGAGACCTTAGGTGGTTACAGTAGTCAGGTCCAGAGGGCTAAATACGAAAATTGAATGTAGAAAAACTTTAACTTGATAATATTCACAGTAAAAAGGAAAAAGTAAAATATCAGCAGTAACAGTAGCCGTATAAATATAATAATAATGACAGATTCTGCAGAGGACACCTTGCCAATACATAGATGAAGTCATTAAGGGAACGAACGCCTCATTTTCCCATCTTTCTCACAATTTAGATCTTCATCTTGCTTCACTCCTTAGGATGCTTTGTAAGAGCGAATTGCAGCTGTTTCTCACTCGGGTTATCAGAATGCACATTGTTCGCCTTATCATGATTTTTAAGTTGTCCAGGCGGTTTTCTGTGAACTTTATAAGTACAAGTGAGTCACTGTTTACTCAACTCTCATAACCTTTCATTCTGTAGATAATCAATCAATCAATAAATCAATCAATCAATCTTTTCAACAAAATAATGAATGAAATAATTGATGAAATATAAAGTTAATGAATTTATTGAATGATTAAGTAAATAATTTGTGAATGAATAAATAAGTAATTACCGAATAAATAAATAAATCATGTTATTATATAAGTAATAAAAGATTGAGTCAATAAATCAACAGACAAATAAATAAAAAAAGACCACCTAACAGCCTACAACCTTTCCCCTCGTCGCTGCTCTCAAGGTGACTGAAACTCGTTCCATAAATATTTTCATTTTTTTTCTTATTTTTGTCCCTTGTTCTTTTTGTGCGTGCGATTATTACATGGCATTCCTCATCCGCCGCAATGAAGCAGGCTCCGGGAGGTAAGTTACCCAGACATAGCATTTTCTCGATGTTGTTTACAACTAGCGAGTCCTGCTAACCGGCGCCCGTGGCCATTTCATCCTCCCCACGCGGGCGTCCGGGATGTCTTCATTGCAATTCCTGCAGGAGTTGGTCATTAATTCTCGACTTGAGTTGACTTGAGGTGGCTTGTAATTTGCGGAAGCTACTGGTCACCTTCCCTAGATTTATATGTGTTGTAATTGCTAGAGTTTGGCAGGTCATTGTGACCATGACGATGCGTAAACGAAATTGTAATTCTCCTTTGAAAGTCTGTCTTCTTGTAGTCCACATAGTTCCCTGAAGGCTCTTAATAAATTCATATTGGTTTTGTAAATATGGAGAAATTAGTTGTAAGTCTTTGCAAGTCATTTTGAGTCTTTCTGCTTTAAGTCCAAATCGTTTTCTGAAAGTTCTTATTACATTATTAATGATTTTGAAAAGAATTGAGAAATTGGTTTTAAGTCTTAGTAAGTCATTGTCAGTCTTTCTACTTTTGGTCCAAATCGTTTTCTAGAAGCTCTTAATAAATTTATGATGATTTTTTAAAATAAGAAATACCTTTTTATGTTCTGGTGTCATTTATGTGGCTTACAATGCGGCTAAGTTGTTACAGCTTATATTGCAGTGCGTATTCTGTTGTACGTAGGTCTGGTTCCGCTATTGGCTTTTTTGGTATACTTTTTGTATGAGGAAGAATAGATGAACGTCGTTTGAGTAATAATAATAATAATAATAATAATAATAATTAATAATATAATAATAATAATAATAATAATAAGGTTACGATGAGTCGTAAAACCTGGTATGTATACATTCATAACAGCATCCAAAGCGTCTCAGGCATTCTAACCGTTAATTTTTTCCACAGGTAGTCGAAGCCTCTTTGTCAACGCAGTGCAAATGCCACGGCGTCTCTGGGTCCTGCAACATCAAGACTTGCTGGAAGGCGCTGCCCAATTTCCTGAAGGTGAGTCTACTGGGAAATAAGTTACTCGTCAGCATACGGTAGTTCAACCTAAGAGTATTGGGTATTTTAATGTCCGCTGACGTTGTCAGCCTGCGCCTTCAATGCTTTCAAGACGAAAGTGTTGTCCGCTAAAAAAAGGCCTTGGGTTCTCAGGCGCCTAGAAGTTTTTTCTTAATTTTTGTCCTTCAGAAGTAAGGAAAAACGACACGATGGAAACGATTGTGATTGACGCCAAATTAACCGATAATAAACTGCAGTGTTTATCTCAGAGCAAGGATATCTGATCAGATATATGTATACACATATATAGCCTGTAGAATATAGTCATCAAGCTTAGAGGGTCAACAGCTTTACCGCGATATAATCGTCTTTCTAATCACTGTTAAACCACGGTCAGCGCTCTTATTTTTTTTTCTTATATCACGATTGCTTCGAGGAGTCAGGAAGTCCTCTTAAGGAGTGCGGAGGCATGTTTAAAGTCTTTAGCATTTTGAAAACTTAAAGGATTCTGGTTAAGGTCATTATACTCTCAGTGCTATATATACGCGGTTTCAATTTCTGTTTGGTGTCGAAAGTACATTTGACTTTTTATTTCGTATGACGAATCTTGGCACTCTAAGATAATTCTGTCATTTGCGGAAACATGAAGACATTCAGAACCTAAATAATTACAGACTCCACTCCCTTCCCCAATAAAGAGGG
The DNA here is from genome assembly GCF_015104395.2 of Macrobrachium nipponense. NCBI lineage: Eukaryota > Metazoa > Arthropoda > Malacostraca > Decapoda > Palaemonidae > Macrobrachium > Macrobrachium nipponense. The sequence continues at coordinate 86,832,791 of NC_061107.1, forward strand.
GCATAAGAGTCCTATGACCTAGGAGTGACGCAACTGCCCCTGTCGTTCCAATAAAAATTGGGGTATTTTGGGGGGTTGGGTAACGGGGCACAAACCGTTTTTCTGGACAAGAGGAAGAATTTAAGAGCATCGTGGATGGAGGATTATTTTTTCATTTTTAACTATTTTTAAGTTTTTTAATCTAACCCCCTGAAATCTATTACTTTTGCAGAGAAAACAAAAGCAATACGAAATGGAAAAAGTGGTAGAATGGTTTCAAATATTTCTTCCTGAACGTTTATATACCGCTTTTCATTATTCAGAAACTTCTCATATGTCTTGAGAGCGAATGAGGATAAGGCCATGTTTTGTATTTAAGCAGGGACGTAAATATAGTCCTGTTCGGGACAGTAAACAGTCATTCATCATTACATAATCATTAATTTTTGAAGCCAGCTAACCCAATTGTTCCATTTGCGTTTGAAGATATAGTGAGGCTCGGAGCTTCACTTGTATGGGTAGACAGGCAATATCCAATAAAATATGGGGTTTGAAAAAATAAAATCACCACGAATTAAAACTGCAATGAACGAAAATTACGATTGAGGATTTAATTTGGTTAGAATAGTTAGAGGAAGGATATCGTTCAGTGAATGGTCTAGATTAAATTATTGCAGATAGCGAAGACAAGACATTGATCATCTGACGAACATTACGTTGAAACCATAAGAAATGGACATAGGACGGTGAAGGAGGTCAAACAGGGAGACGAACTGACTAAGAGGAATTGGGATTGCAATACAAAATTTAGGCCAAAGGCCAAGGGCGGGGACCTATGGGGTCATTCAGCACTGAAAGGGAAGTAGAGAGTAAAGAAGAAGGGTTTAAAGGTGTAACAGGTGGTAAGACTCGCAGTCGCACTAAGAGATAATTTTTAGGAAAGGGTGGAAAGTACGGTTGAAGAAAGAGAATTTGAACGGAGGTACAGTAAAAGGTGTGAAAAGGGTTGGCAGCTAGAAGCCGAAGAAACACTGTAACTAACCGTAGATAGTGGCCACAGTGCAACGCGTGAGGTGTACTGTCGGCAATACTTCCCCACGGGTAAGGGACTAAGAGAGAATGATTTTGCTGATTATTTACAAAAAGTAAAAAAAAGTTTCCTTAATTCACCGTGAATTTTAAATTACTCACCTTCATCAGTGAGACAAAGTTTAGATACTCAATGAACAGGAGAAGTGTTATGTAAGCTTGTAAGAATGACATTTACTATCTCGAAAACTAACTGGAAAATATAGTTTGCTTGTGCTTTGACGGAGATGCTTATGGGTAAAATTCACAAAAGGCTGACTAAACGTACGCAAGAATAATTTTATTTGCCACACACAAAGAATTTATCAGTGCTAATCCATAAATACAAAGCTACCCTTACTCACAAATTGAATCCTAAGCTTCGTGGAAAGTATTTCCAAACAGCCGGCAATTCACAAAAATGGAGAACCCAATATTTTCAGTCCCCAAATCCCCCTCTGCACAAAATATAAGAAATAATAAAACCGTTCATTTAATGAAGAAACTGAGAACAAAAAGGCGCTCATTTGACTGACATCAACAAAGACACGAAGACCTACACACTGGTTCCATGCAACGTAAGAACACCATGCAAACAAACGAAGACCTACACTGACGGTTAGCTGGTCATTATTACGAAGCATTTGGTAGTCTGACTTTATATTTGAACTGCGCATACTAAAGACCATTTTCAAAGTATGCCTATTCTTTCAAAACATAAAAAAAGTCATTACAGGTACCAGAAGGTACACATCCCTCAACATCAAAGCTCAAACAACGGCGTTAGAATTAAAACCAGTTGAACATGCTTTTGCACTAAACAGAACCCCTTCGGAAATAGGCAGAGAATCGGATTCCAAGAGAGAGGCTCACTTAACGCTAGCAAGCCCCAGCGAGGGACATTATCAGCTCAAGCACCAGTCCTTAAGGCACAGCCCAAGATAACTAAGTACTAATGCTCATTCGACAAAGATTAATGGTCAATAAATGTTCAGATAGGTTAATTCACAGCCTGATTGACTGAACAGTAACGAGACCAGTAAATCAAGTTTTCTATGCCACGTCTTGTTACTTAGAAGGCTATGATTAATAAACAAATAGGATAGCATGGAAACTTGCAATTAGATAAAGGCGAAGTGTTCTGTAGGGTCACTAATTTGTGGAGAAATCTTCAGCGAACACTGGGATTCGAACGATGGTATTTCGTGATGGAAAAGGATGAAGCCGGTTGAACTTTCAATTAAACAATGATACCAACGTTAAAGGGTGGGAATTTTTGACGGCTTGCCAGAAATTTCATGATGTCAGCTTATTCTTCACTGTTCAAAATATATTTCTATTTTTTTTCTTATTAATGCTGCCTCTACGTCCATCAATTATCGCAACCCTGGAGGTCACTTACGAGTAAGTATAGCATGTTGGTATTTCAGTGTTCATGTCAGCTCTCTGTTTATGGACCCTTATAAATGCTGATATTCAATGACATTATTGTTGTTTTTGTTTCCATATGAATGGTGATGAGAAAGATCACAAGAAGCAGTGATATATATATAATATCTATAATAATATATCTATATATATATTATATATAGATATATATATATATATATATAGTATATATATATAAAACAACAGTATATGTAGTAGTATACGAGCATTCAACATTGTCAATAGATAATATGTTACAGTGGTCGTGAAAGTATCAAAAGAAAATAGAAAAATTCTTCAGTTTACGATTCTCTCTCTCTCTCTCTCTCTCTCTCTCCGATCCCAGATAAATAATCACTGTATAATATGACTATAAAGTCGAGTCATACATTATACATCTTTCTTTTCAAAGCTTTTTATCATAACAAACTTCCCCAAACAATTGTCCTCATCAAGGATTCCCTTGGTGTTCCGTGTCCTCTTTGTTGTTGCCATAAAGTTTAGGCAATTCGGTTTGTTTTATCGACGTTTTGAAGTTATAAAAATCGACTGCTAACTTTCCTCTCTTGACTCTCCTGTTCTTCATTGTCTTTTGATCTGTTGCTACGCTATATATAATCTCCCTTCACTTGGGTTGTTACTTCACCATCCCATCACTTAGCACTTTTATCCTATTTTCCAAAATCCTTCTTTGGCCACAAACCCTCCCTGCTGATCCGACGAACTACATCATTGACATTGACATAGTCTTCTGCGTATTTAACCTAACTCCATTTTCTCCTCTTTTGAGTCACTTTTCTGAGATACATTTAGAGCCGCAGTTTCAGCCGTTTCCCTTCCAACAGGTAATGATAAGGAATACGCCCAACCACTTTTCTTTCAATTACAGGCATGTGCTTGATCTCATTCCTAATCTGAATAACTCTTTCCCTGCATTTGATTTATTTCCCAAATTATTCGTAAAAGCAGTTGTCTCTTATTAGGTATAGGAAAACGCTTCATAGGAACAGGTTTCATCTTCTGAATGAATAATAGTACTAATTAAGCGGCACTTTCATATTTCACGAAGTGTCTAATAGTACGATTGACGAATTCCTTTATCGCAGGCAGGAGCTCGTCTGTACCGCAAGTACCTCTCCGGGGTCGAAGTTCGAGAAGTGCTGGCAGGTCCTCGCCTCCGACTACTTCCAGCCAGCCCCGCCGTCTCCAGATTCTCTCGAGATGACCTCATCTACGTCACGAAATCACCCGACTACTGCCATCCCGAACCACGAGTTGGTTCCCTGGGAACGAGAGGACGGTAAGGCCACTTCATTGCCGCTTCATTCTCGTCGCTCTTTCAGTGTGTGTCTGCGTGTGTCCCTGTTAAGCTCATACCATCAATTCGACACACTGGATATCATATGATGTTGGGGCACCTTAACCTGTATCGTCTAAAATTACTCTTTGTAGCCCCTGCCCCATGACTGGAAAGTCAATTGTCAACATGTAGATTAGAATATTGATAATCTTACTGACCTACTTATTGGTAAGGATTCTGTTATTTTTTATTTCGAAAAACGTACAAATATTGCTAAAAAGTATGTTAAGGACCCCTCCAGACAATTATCGTGAATTCTATGGTATTCACATCTGATTATAAGAAATCGACAGCATTTAAATTCAAGGCTTATAAGTGAACTAAACCAATTTAGTGTTTTTTTTTATTTTGTATTACAGGCGGTGCAATGTGACTTCGAAAGGGGTAGACGGCTGTGAGCTAATGTGCTGCGGTCGCGGCCACATATCGCAAGTGATCAAGTATCACCAGCGATGCCATTGTAAGTACCACTGGTGCTGCTACGTCACATGCCAGACATGCGCAGTTTGGGAAGACATCCACACCTGTAATTGACCTTTTAACGTTTTTGTAATCGTTCGTGCTCAGTTCTGAGCATCTTCAGGGAGTCATCCATTGTGTGTGTGCAGATTGGCCGCTACTGCAAAAAGAAAAAAAAAATTTAATGATTTTGTGCTGAGAAACCGAGGTGCTTCTAAGTCATCTGCATTCTGCACGGAGGAGTCTTAAAACCTTCATTCCAGGCAGGGTTATCGGTTTGAAGTCATCCTGTCTATGAAGAGAAGTCCCAAGAGCCCTTTCTTGGCAGGACACAATTTCCAAGTCTTCCAGTCTGAGAAGAGAAGCAGCATCCCCAAGTCTTCCACTCTGCTAAGAGTAACAATTTTAAGTCCATTTCTACACAGATAGACTTAGTATGTTGTCTGTTTTCCTCAGAGAAGGCCCTCGGTATCCTGCTCAGTGCAGGGTCATTAACAACTCGTCTATTCTGCTCAGAGGATTCGTGTCCGAGTCATCCATTGAGTGCAGATTCATTAGTGTCAAGCCGCCCAACTTTTAAAAACATTCTTTATCATATTATGAGTTTAGTAAATAAATAACGCCCATTGTATACAAGTGTTAGGAAGTATTAGATGACATGCAATGCATATTTTGAGGAAAATTGTTCATATCAAAGTAAACTGCCTATGAATATTTTGACCTCGTGATCAAATGGGGTTGATGCCCGAATAGAGAATGCGATTACAAGCAAAGTTGCTTCTAATGACCAACTAGATTTCCTTGCGTGAACAGTATAACCATAGCGCTGAATAATCTCTATACTCACACAGAGCTTACAAGAATGGTTTAGGGAAACCTGAGAAATGCTTAATCGAAGACGTTGGACACATTACTCCTGCAGGGAAAGAAGTGGACTAAAAGGACCCTGCAGTGAACTGCCCTAGACACACCCGAAGAAGAACCCCTCGACAGGGAGTAGATTTACCGACTATATTCATTTATTATGTCTAAAGTCATGTAGCCTTGTACAAAAGGCTTCCAGTCATATCATTTCAGCAACAATCTAGAAGGCCTCAAATAGTTTTGCTACCCTACTAGCAGTCATTCCTTGTCCCAGAATAGAATCAAGGATAAGTCCTAACTTAACCAACCCTAACCTAACCTACTGGACATGACATTCTCTCACACATTTCTCACGTTTGCATTTCATAATATCTCCGTCTGTTAATTATAGTGTACAGAATTCATAAAGATATTTTTATAATATAATAATATACCTTGGTACAACAAGGAACCTACACTGTAGTAGTGCAGTTTTTAATGAACAAATCAAAGAATGATATTGATACTTTACAAAGTCGTTAATTAAAATATACTTATTGTAGCATGAGTCTTAAAATGGAAAAACAAATCTAGTTATGCATCCGTGCAAATACTTTCATAAACAGATACACAAGAGGGGAATGGTACAGAATCTCGAGAGCTCTCTGTTTACCTTTGTTTTTAAAAGTATTTGTACAGATGCAGAACTATTGACTTATTTTTCCAAAGTCGTTAATGTACATATGAAAAATGTTCCGTTTATTAATTTCTTTGCAAATTGCTTCCGTTAGCATAATAGGCAGACTGGTTCATTTTTCCAAAATGAAAACTTACAATCCCTTACAGCTGTATCAGATTTCTCTCATTATTGAATTTAAAAACTTCTCTTTCCATGTGATTTGTTGTTGCTTTTGGTCGCCACTTCTCAGCTAACGGTCAGTGCAACTGGTTCTTTCATCTGGCATTCATTGGGATCATTGGACTTCTGACCGTCCCATCATCTACTATATAACTGACTAAAGTGTGCGACAGTATACGTAAATACGTGTACACATACACACACTCACACTCACCTACACACACACACATATATATGTATGCACACACACACACACACACACACACACACATATATATATATATATATATATATATAGATATATATATATATGATATATGTTATATATATATTATATATATTATATACACATATATCTATATATATATATATATATATATATATATATATATATATATATATATATATATATATATATATATTATAATACTGGCGTGTAAATCTATCATCATTAAATGTACTTAAATCAAAGTCCTCCATGTTTTTTTTTTCAAATGCTATTTCTTTAGAAATTCAGCCGTTTTGGTGAGCGTGCCTCAGCGTCATCAGTGAGTGTGTAGTACTGAAAAATATTTTTGTTTTGTTTTGTTTATAACCCATCGTTCAACAAGCACAGACTCTTGCCCAAGAAACAGCTCTAAAGTGATCACTGGATTAACCCATCATTCAACAGAGATGGGCTCTTTTGCAGAAAGAACAGCCCTTTCCTTCCGGAGGAAAATATTTCGGTGAAAATCAAATCCACGATGAATGGAAATCAGCAAGTTTGAGCGATGAATGTTGAAAAGCGGATGGTGGAGGAATGGAGGTGGCTGATAATAAAAGATATCTCACTCCAAATATTGTGGGAGTTGAGTGCTGGAAGTGGATATGAATCATTAAAGAAAAGGGAAGTTAGCAGGTTACCACTTCCCGCCTTGATTCTGTAAAAGGAAAACTAAAAAATCGTTGAATTACCCTCATTAAATGTTTTTGTCTTTCTGGAGAGTTTCGTAATTTTTTTTTTCAATGCCACCGTGTTCCCGGACTCAAACCAGGATTTTACTCTGTCCCATCGGCTTTTACACTTGTGTAATAGAAAAATTAACACAGATTTTGTGTAGTTGTTTTAACTAAAGGTTAAAATATAATTTTGTCTATTGGGCGCATGTTAATTCCCGTTCTAGTTTCCAGCATCCCTGTCAACGAACTTCGCAAAATTCTGGAAGAACAAAATCTAGAAGAATAAATTCTAGAATAACAAGTTTTGGAAGAGAAAAACTACCAAAATATAATAATTTTTTTTTTACAAAAATTAAAAGTTTATAAATTGCATAGACGGTATCAAATATTAACAGTCAAGTCCATAAAGAGTAACCCATGGTATAATACAGAGGTAGAATCGTGCCAAAAGTTCAAAGTGTTTTTGAGAAAACTAACATAATCCATATTTGAAAGTTTCTTTGCACAGAAGTTATATTGTGCATTATTGTGAGCGTTAGAACAGCTGTATATTTACTTCGGAATTCTTAGTAATATTTTTTGGGTGGTGTTTTCATCCAGCTTTGGTTACGTGATAAAAGACTGCTGCTCTGGTGTGAGGAACGCTGCTCGGTCCTCTGTGCTTGTGTCCGTTTCCTTGACCATTTGCTTTTTGATATAAAATGATAAGCCATTTCCCTTTGTTTCATTTTCCTCTACACATCTGTTTCTGTGTATGTATGTATGTATATATATTAGAGCGCCTCAGTGGCGTGATCGGTGTGGTCTTGGCCTGCCACCTCGGTGGCCAGGAGTTCGATTCTCGGGCATTCCATTGAGGAGTGAGAGATGTGTATTTCTGGTGATAGAAGTTCAATCTCGACGTGCTTTGGAAGTTACGTAAAGCCGTTGTTCCCGTTGCTGAATAACCACTGTTTCCATGCAACATAAAAACAGCATACGAACAAACACACAAACATATATATATATATATATATATATATATATATATATATATATATATATATATATATATATATATATATATAGTATATATATATATACTTAGGTCATACTACTTTTTTCCCTTTGGAGCTAGTAGCTCCAGAAGATGCTACCTCTCTTGTTTTTCAGTATGCATTATTTAAATTGATGATGTTGACTTTCCCAAAAATGTCACCCATCCAAGTAAAGACCAGGCGCTGCGTTGCTTAACTTCGTTGATCAAAGGACCTGGAATCTTAAACTCTTTTTATAGAATAATCATACTGAGGATAGCAGCCATCTGCTATGAAAGAGCAGCATTATCAAAATACTGTAATATATCATTTAAAGTTTAATAATCGTGTCCAAAATCCTGCTGGTGTTTTAGACTTTCCCAGGTAGCTAAATTTGACTGGGGTGAGCAAATTCATGAACCCTGATGTCTAAGTCAATGAAAAAGTTCCACTGAAATCAGTTTGAGCAACCCTCTACCTCTTTTCCATCGTGCAAGGTTATCTTCACTGTAACAAGCCTTTGTCTTCGGTGTAACTAGGCAGACTTACCAAGAAACTTCACCGTTTGATTATATCTAGCAAATGTAATGATTGTCAGAAATTATGTGGACTTACAGGATCGGTTTGTTCAGCAGTGTTAAGGAATTTATTGCAAATTGCATTCATCGAGCCCTTTGCAACATGCACAACATTTTGATATTTTTATCACCAGCAAAAAAGACGCCCTTTCCTTCAAAGAAAAACGATAAACTATTATCATTTATTTTTCGAGAAAATGTCCCTCGTATCCTGAAAAATATAACTATTATCCAAATAGATGTTTGATAATTCATAGGCTGAAGAAAGCATAATAGAGGCGAAACTGCTCCTCAGTACGTCAGTATCAGAGAGAGAGAGAGAGAGAGAGAGAGAGAGAGAGAGAGAGAGAAAAAAACCCCAGCCAAGACCTTTTAGGATCCAAAGCAGTGGGAATTAAGGTTATTTAGTCCTAAGTTAACAATAATTATTGAGTGAGAGTGACATCATCAGTTGGCAGCGGAGGGACTGATGTTCAGGATCCAAAGACAAAGGATTTTATCTCTATTTGGGAAAGGTAAGCCTGGTTAACCTTTTGTTATTTACTTGATAATTGTTATCACATTTCTCGCTCAAGCATTATGGTATTTACCTTGAAGTCGCTTGCTACGAAGTCTTGGTAGTGATATTTTGAGCCCTTTTGTCTTCATGTTCTGAATCGCCAAGTTCAGGTTGAATGCTTGCCCAGTTTTTAATGATTATATTTAAATTTTCATCCGTAGGAGGTTAGTGTCGTCAGCGCACCTTACGTAGTGCATCGTAGGCACTAAACGGTCTTTGCAGCGTCCTTTCGTAACCTAGCTGCAACTGTTTTCATTCCTTTTATTGTACCTCTGTTCATGTTCCCTTTCTTCCATCAAACTTTCCACCTTCTCTTAACAATAAGTGTAACTACGAGGTTTTCCTCCTGTTACACCTTTCAAACCTTCTGTCAAATTTCCCTTTCAGCGCTGAATGACCTCATAGGTACCAACGCTTGGCATTTGGCCTAAGCTCTTATTAAATTTCTAGTTGTGAGATTCAGTAGCTTCTCGACGTATCACTTAGAGTTAGTTTCCGATATGTCTATAGCTGTGCAACTATCTAGTTTTACTTCCCAGTAGCCACAGGTTAAACTAACTTTATTCTAAATCCTTTTTGATTTGAGGTCATTAATCGAGAAATAATTTCGTAGCGCAGGTCGGATGCAACTTGAGAAATATACTGTATAAGAATGTTACCAAATGATGATAGTAAAAAATAAGTATGGGCAGGTGTAAAAGAACTTGCATGTGTTACAAAATAAAGGTAAAGAAAAAACTCCTTAAAAGAGACGGATAACAGGAGAGAGAGAGAGAGAGAGAGAGAGAGAGAGAGAGAGAGAGACATCTGTCTGTGTACCTTCCTTTAATTGGAGCTCCTGCAAGACGTTGCACAGAAGCCATTGCTTTAATGACAGTGATCATATGCCACAAATACATACCCCCTTATTGCAGAGGGCTGCAATGAAGCAGACGAAGGAAGGATCTCATTATCAACAAGAGAGGTTTGGTCGTTGTGTTTCCTGTATTTGTGGGGATGGTAGGACTAGAACCGGTGATTTGGATGTCTGATTAAATGGCACCTCTTGAATTTGAGAGCAGGGGACGAACCAGATGGAGTCTGTCAGTTGCGTATCATTAAAACAATTAGGTTTTTCAAATTGACAGAGAGAGAGAGAGAGAGGAGAGAGAGAGAGAGAGAGAGAGAGCTCAAAAAGGTGCACTGACATGTCGCTGCATTTCACTTATGACTTTGGACAATTTCATCAATTTTTCTTTTATATATATATATATAATATATATATATATATATATATATATATATATATATATATATATATATATATATATATATATATATATATATATATATATATATATATATATATATATATATATATATATATAATGCACAGGGAGCAGGAGCAGGAACAAACATGGCGAAGTATTACACTTTATTCCGACGCGTTTCGCATTCAGGAGAATGCATCTTCAGGGTCTTTATAATAAATAATGACCAAAATAAATTAGATTTATTTGAAAATTGTCTCAAAATTATGTACAAACCAGTTAAAATGAAAACTGAAACTTCACACAGATAAAAATACACTAACAACTGACAAAACAGCACGAGAAATTAAAAGCACATACGTTAATTAAAACTTCAGATAGAAAGCTAAAACAAAAAACTAAATAAATAAATTAGTAAAATACAAAGTTAAAAAAATATTTGAGGAGCACTGGGGGTCGACCTACCACGGTAAGTTATAAACAAAAACTGAAAGAATGTACACAGAAACATAGGCCTAAGAAAGATACAAGGGAGTGGATGTGGTCTGGTTGTTCAACTGCGGAACAAGTTGTTTAATAAAAAGGCTCTCGAGGATCAATAGTTCATTTGGGGTGGAGGTTTGACCAACAATTATAAAATTATCATATTTAATGTCAAATTTACATTTTTTGCTATGTTCAGGTATACTGGACTGTACGGGATTTGACAGTGAACATCCAGTAACTCCCTTGTGGCAGTCTTTGCGAACCCGTCGCAGAGACTGCCACAAAGGAGTTAGTTTCCGTACTGGATGTTCATATCAAAACCAATCCCGAACATAGCTAAAAATGTAAAGTTGACATTAAATTTGATGATTTTATTATTGTTGGTCAAACCTCCATCCCAAATAAACTATTGAGCCTCGAAATCCTATTTAGTAAACAACTTGTTCCGCAGTTGAACCACCAGACCACTTCCACCCCCTTGTATCTTTCTTTAGCCTGTTTCTATGTACAGTTGGACACAGGTTTGCCTGGTACACCGTCTTGAGAGACTTCGAAAAATTACATGGTATCAATGTTTACTGAGGGAGATGGGGGGAGAACTCCTTCTCTGCTAGCAAAGAGTCCACCATAAGCTCTGGAGTTCGTTTGGTGGCGGACTTATTAGGTATAGTGGGAGAAAGACACACACACACGGAGTAAAAAAAAAAAAAAAAAAAAAAAAAGATCTGAGCAGTTTATATCGTTGTAATGAAGATTGTTGTCTCACTTGTAATATAAGTTTGTTTATTAAGGTTTCATTTAACTTTCGGCCAAGACGTTATCTTACCACATTGTCTATATATCGGTCATATTCATTACACAATACTTAAAATGTATCAACATTTTAAAGTTATATTGGTATTGCCGAAAATCACGATTGGATCTCTCTACAGTCAGTTCCATTAAAAACAGAATAAAAAACTTTATTCCTGATATACTTTCATCAAAATCGAAGTGGGGTGCAAAAAATTATCACCACCAATCCTTTGCCACACAGGATTAGCTGGTTTGACATTTCTGACAACCTCCTAGGCCACCCTTAACCCCGCCCCCCCCCCGCACAGTTCATACAAATGGAAGACAAGCAGTGCAAACGGCCAGCAAGGCCTCTAATAAGGCACTAAGTAGTACAGAAACAATATCGATACAATAAGCTATGAAGGCGCGCAAATTTAAAATCTTAAGAACGTCACATGACGTAAACAACATATGTGGGACGACTTCTGCAACACGTCATATGACGAGGTTGACCTTTTAAGGGTTAACTGTTGTTTTTCTAAAATTATGTATGCACTGATATATTATAGACTATATATTTCGTTGACCTCAGGCGATAGGTGAAGTCATTTGGGCTTTCCTTATAGTGGCTGACATAAAGAGAGCATCATCTACTGAACTGACAGTTTCCTTTTAAAATATCCTACAGAGCATATGACCCTTATACTCAGTAACGAAAACGACGGCCAAAAAATATGCCACATTTTTACTCTTGTTCATATAACTTAGATTTTAACCAAAGATACTACATTGAAATATCAGTAGGATATAAAGCATAACATTTCAAATAATGGAAACTATTTTAATAGACTCCAAGAAGCTAATAAGCGAAATAAGCAGCGAGTATCATATCTGTATCGGCCACACCAGTGAACAAAGTATACAGGTAAGGCAATTTGCCAATACTGTTACCCACCTCACTGTATGAAAACAGTGCTCGGCGAGTCATTCAGTTCTATAATTCAATGCTGTTAACAAGAACGGTGATTAGAAGACACATAAAAAAACATGTGGGGCCCGAGTAAGCAGAGGAAAGTTTACTGCAATACTCTCAATATTGTATGGAGGCATTATGCCATTTTTTTACAGATACTTCGAATATTATATCAAGAATATCATGGTTATAATAAAAACTTGTGAATTATGTTTATTAAAACATATAATGAAATAACTAGTGAGAACAAAATGAGACCATTTTATGTCCTGTTACAAAAAATATAACATTTATATTATACAATCTAATACCTTGACCATCCACCCTCTCTCTCAGTCACTTCCCTCAATCTGTCGGACATCGAATGAACAAGGTTGAAAATTTGCTGCGGTCTCTGTCTACAAATTTCCCGCCTGAGAGTTGATGTGAGCCATGGTTTGCTGTGTTGTTCTCTCATGTTACATTTTCCATGTGTTCACCATCTGGGCCCACACATGTTCAATCACGTTCATATCTGCTCCTTTGCTCGGCCATTCAAGAAGAAGCAGGTTATCCTGTCTGGCAAACCACTCTTGAACAACGCGAGCAGTGTGAATGGGACTCCGGTCGTGCATGAACAGGATGGGCCCTGGTGGGAAGGGAAAATTCCTTTCTCGTAACGAAGGCAAGAAGGAGGTTTGCAGCAGCTCAACATACTTAGCTGCTGTAAATCGTCCCTCGATACAGAACACATCACCCATACCATCCAGACACACCCCAGCCCATACGTTGCAGGTGACATGGCCGGATCGAACCACCTCAACGATGTTACGGGATTCATATCTGAATGAGAGAAAAAAATGGGGGTGTATAATATAAATCATATATATGCCTTTGGAGAATTTAAATTCTCAGTGGTGAACAACACTGAAAGAATTCTGTTGTCTAATTATATATTTAATTATATTTGAGGAAAGAGAACAAATGCTGCCACTGTCCCTTACCTAATATTTATCTCAGAAATAGCACTCTTATTTATGTTTACTCCCTTTATATATTTGACAGTCCACTTCCGTGGAACAAAATCTGAAGATTAATAATTAATATAAAGAAGTTGCAATTGCAATTGAATTTGATGCAAGTAAAGATTTTGCTTATCATACCGAGTTCTATTTGTTCGCCAACACTGCAGCTTCCCATGCGATGTGGACGAGAAGCACTTCTCGTCAGTAAAGATGACCTGCCTCAAAAGTCCAAATCCTTATCAGCATGACGTTCTGCAAAATCAAGCCTTCCCGCCTTATGTCGCTCCATCAAGAGCTCCTTCGTCGCTGGTATTCTGTGATGAATCCTAGCAGTGTGAAGTCTGCGTCGTACTGTCATCGAGACACTTCTAATCCAAGGTATTCACGAATGGCCTCGGCGTTGGTAAGGGTTGCTCTCGAGCCGCCCTGATAATGGCGTGTTCCGTGGACCCCCTGGCCTAGCTAAGAGATCAAATTATCTTAAATGTTTAACTTACAATTTATATAACATCGCAATCAATTCTAGATTCTTCGAATTTTGTACTGGATGGATTGATCATAATTTAGTAAACATGGCAGTATACTTTTGGTTTCAAAAGCATATCAAATAGAACGTGATTACATTTTATTTCCATAATATTCTCAATTTGGTTGTTATTAATTTTAACACTGTAATCATTCCTGAGCCATCACTGAAATGACATTTAATATATAAACTATATCTACCATAAGACGCACAATGACTGTGACAGGGTGGGCACATAAAATGCTCTTATAGGCTTAATTTTACCGAGACAACTCAATCGACTATCTAACTTTGTTCATGGTTGAGGTCGGCAAGGGCCAACCACCCACCGGTGTGGAATTATGGAGGTGCACCTGAAATATTACTGTGCTGTTGGAATGGCTGTGGATATCTGTAGTCTATCCAAAATTATAAGAGCGAGACGAAATACATTTAAGAAAGAAACTTTCACATAAATAAGCAGATTAAATAACCATGAACAATGTAACATATCCACCAATCATTCAGCATAAACAACTTACGCAAGTCGTTCAAGTTCCCACTCTCCTCCCACCTTCTACTGTACCGTGGTGGGGGACACACCAATATCACGTGCAATGGCTCGTATCGAGAAGCTATTGTCGCATAAAGTGACAATTCGTCCTCGCAGCGCCAGATTTGTGTTCCTTCGATTCATTGTGAGTAGTTATGAAGTCTGACCCATTTAAAAATCCTGCTGACGACCTCACCTCTATTGGGATTCAGACTCTGTTTCGAGTCGAGTAAAACAATACCATGATTATATCATTATATCGTTCCTTGATTGTAGGATTAGCCAATAGGAATCATAATCACCATGGTATGAAATGAAGATACTGCTGTTAAATATAATATGCTCACGTAATTAGTGTTCCTGTTAATATTACATTGAGAACTGAATACTCGTTGAGAACTGCTTCGTAAAATGAGCTCGGTAAACGTGTTCGAGAATTCTCTAACCTATTTCTCTGTAACTAAGATTCGTATAAGTACAGATTTTTGCTATAGTGTACTACACCCAGTACCCTAATTTATAAGAGTATCATGAATCACAAATCATAAAGAATAGACACTTGTCCTGTACGAAGAGGCAAAAGGCTCGATTAGCCAGAAATGGATGTGAACACAACAGTATACTCCCCTCCCCCCCCCCCCTTCTCTCTCTGTGAATGTTACTTCAGTATAAGTATATTTTGCACGATTTATTTTTATCTATCTATCTATCTATCTAATCTAATAATAATAATTTAAAATGTTGTATATATCTAACGATTCACGCTGTTGTTACCTGCCAGCAAGGCTGGCATTACGGTATGGTACGGTTGATATTTATAGCCTATGTGTACGGTACGGAATCACGCAACGATAATTTTACCAAAGTACGGTACGGTACAGTTCAGGTACGAAAAAATGTGCAAATTCCGTAACGTACTACCTTACCTTAGGCAATGGATATATTACTTTGGTCTACGTTGAAAACAAGGGAACAATATTAAGTAATTATATAATAATAACCAGTAATATAGCATTTTTTTACTATTATTATTATCAGCAGCAGCAGCAGCAGTAGTAGTAGCTATTAATATTTTTGTCTTAAGATCAAATTTTTTTTTTCTTTTTTTTTCTTTCTTAGTGACTATTTGACTTGGGGTTATGAGTAAATAAATTTTATAATTATTAAGAGTGAGAGATATCTGCATGTATGGTGGAGTAGTAGAACGATAGACACTGTGATTGATGGTAAATCTACTGTTATACTTGTGTTTGGTTACCTCCTTGGCAATCTTCATTTGGACTCAGGGCATCAGCCATATGCTTGCATTACGAAGGTGAAGAAGAGATGGCCGCCTAGGAACATAGCTGTCGGGATGGTAGCAGAAATCTGTTTGTCACGCAACTTTTTAACTTTTTTTTTTTTCTTCTTTTTTTAGCAAGAGAGAGCCGCCAATTGGCTACAGATTGGTTTGAATAAGTAACTGGTTATAGTTGCTCTATGTGTTACAAATAAAAATTGAGCATTTTTACCGGACATCCATTAGAGTTAAAGCCTTGAATATACAGAAATATTTTAGCAAAATCTCGTACTGATACCAGTCTTCATTACAGTGTTATTGACCAAAAACGTGACTGCACTGTCTGTGAAACCCACAGTAAGAAGCTTTACCAATTACAAATAAACATTATCTTTTATTCAGGCTTGGAGTAATTGTCATTTATCTGAAATGTTTTTAATTACACGTTTTGAAGTTAACTGTAATTGCATTGTTTTTTATTTATAATTAATGGTAATTGTAATTGTAATTGTAACTGAAAAGTTCAAATAATAAAGTACCTTATTTGAGATTGTTATCCTAGAGCAGCCCTCTTACTTTTCGAGAACTCATCTTAACCAAATGCAATGGAGAGATGTTTTAAGTCGCTTCCCAATTCATTTATTATATTATTAAGGGAGAATCTTAACAAGCCAGCTACCAATTCTAAAAAAATTTTTATTCCATTTATTTCCTTTTTTTGTGCAAAAAGTTTTGTGAACATTTTTTCCAATATTTGAGTTTTGTATTTCAGTATCATTTTCTTATAATCAGCATAATAATTTTCACCACAATAACATCTACTAAAAATTTACTTAGGCAAATCATAGGATGCTAACGATAATTTCTACAGGTCTAAAATATCTTAGATATGTTTGTTTTGTATTTGTACTAAAGGTATTATAAGTTACAACTTACAATTGTTGCAGAAATTGACTGTAAAAGGACACCAAACTCAAGTAAAAAGTCTTTGCAACTATCTGCTTTTTTTTTTAAGGAAATAGGTGTGCGAAATGTAATTGAGTAATACGTTTTATAGTATATGTATTTGTAGCTGTGATTACAATTTTGAAATATTAAAATTGTGAAACTATACTAATGATTGTATATATTGTTCCCCATCTTGTAATTGAAGTTGTAACTGTAATTCGATAACAGGTCAGGTAATTATGATTCTAATTATTGTAATAGACATAAAGCAAACGTAATTAATCCCCTAACCTGCTTAATGCTTATATTACATAAGATATGCGACAGTAGCTACTTCATACGAAATGGATGAGCATAAAAAA